>NW_026646041.1:67500-148908 GCF_949987535.1 Balaenoptera acutorostrata | reverse complement strand
TAACCCTAACCCTAACCCTAACCCTAACCCTAACCCTAAGCTACCCTTGACTGCTTCTGCCTCCAATAGATTTCCTAAGCACTAGTGTTTTAAGGAACAGGTTAAAAAGAGAATCCTAATGTGATTTCTTGAGAATGGGTGTGTTCCTTATCTTATCCTAGTGTCTAAACTCTTCTCCATGGCTGGACCCCCAAATAATATTCCTTTACGTGCTAAGGGGTATCTAGAGAGTGGGATAGGTTTAATAACTACCCTAACCCTAACGCGCACCCTAACCCTAACCCCTCCTAACCCTAATGCGTACCCTAATCCTAACCCGTACCCTAAACCGAGCCCTAACCCTAACACTAACCCTAACCCTAACCCTAGCCCATACCCTACGCAGTTCCCGAACCCCTCCCCGAACCCGTACCCTAAGCCGTACCCTAACCCTAACCCTAACCCTAACCCTAACCCTAAGCTACCCTTGACTGCTTATGCCTCCAATAGATTTCCTAAGCACTACTGTTTTAAGGAACAGGTTAAAAAGAGAATCCTAATGTGATTTCTTGAGAATGGGTGTGTTCCTTATCTTATCCTAGTGTCTAAACTCTTCTCCATGGCTGGACCCCCAAATAATATTCCTTTACGTGCTAAGGGGTATCTAGAGAGTGGGATAGGTTTAATAACTACCCTAACCCTAACGCGTACCCTAACCCTAAACCCTACCCTAACCCTAACGCGTACCCTAATCCTAACCCGTACCCTAAACCGCGCCCTAACCCTAACACTAACCCTAACCCTAACCCTAGCCCATACCCTACGCCGTACCCGAACCCCTCCCCGAACCCGTACCCTAAGCCGTACCCTAACCCTAACCATAACCCTAAGCTACCCTTGACTGCTTCTGCCTCCAATAGATTTCCTAAGCACTAGTGTTTTAAGGAACAGGTTAAAAAGAGAATCCTAATGTGATTTCTTGAGAATGGGTGTGTTCCTTATCTTATCCTAGTGTCTAAACTCTTCTCCATGGCTGGACCCCCAAATCATATTCCTTTACGTGCTATGGGGTATCTAGAGAGTGGGATAGGTTTAATAACTACCCTAACCCTAACGCGTACCCTAACGCTAACCCCTAACCTAACCCTAACGCGTACCCTACTCCTAACCCGTACCCAAAACCGAGCCCTAACCCTAACACTAACCCTAACCCTAACCCTAGCCCATACCCTACGCGGTACCCGAACCCCTTCCCGAAACCGTACCCTAAGCCGTACCCTAACCCTAACCCTAACCCTAACCCTAACCCTAACCCTAAGCTACCCTTGACTGCTTCTGCCTCCAATAGATTTCCTAAGCACTAGTGTTTTAAGGAACAGTTTAAAAAGAGAATCCTAATGTGATTTCTTGAGAATGGGTGTGTTCCTTATCTTATCCTTGTGTCTAAACTCTTCTCCATGGCTGGACCCCCAAATAATATTCCTTTACGTGCTAAGGGGTATCTAGAGAGTGGGATAGGTTTAATAACTACCCTAACCCTAACGCGTACCCTAACCCTAAACCCTAGCCTAACCCTAACGCGTACCCTAATCCTAACCCGTACCCTAAACCGAGCCCTAACCCTAACACTAACCCTAACCCCTACCCTACGCCGTACCCGAACCCCTCCCTGAACCCGTACCCTAAGCCGTACCCTAAACCTAACCCTAACCCTAACCCTAAACCTAAGCTACCCTTGACTGCTTCTGCCTCCAATAGATTTCCTAAGCACTAGTGTTTTAAGGAACAGGTTAAAAAGAGAATCCTAATGTGATTTCTTGAGAATGGGTGTGTTCCTTATCTTATCGTAATGTCTAAACTCTTCTCCATGGCTGGACCCCCAAATAATATTCCTTTACGTGCTAAGGGGTATCTAGAGAGTGGGATAGGTTTAATAACTACCCTAACCCTAACGCGTACCCTAACCCTAACCCTTACCCTAACCCTAACGCGTACGCTAATCCTAACCCGTACCCTAAACCGAGCCCTAACCCTAACACTAACCCTAACCCTAACCCTAGCCCATACCCTACGCCGTACCCGAACCCCTCCCCGAACCCGTACCCTAAGCCGTACCCTAACCCTAACCCTAACCCTAACCCTAACCCTAAGCTACCCTTGACTGCTTCTGCCTCCAATAGATTTCCTAAGCACTAGTGTTTTAAGGAACAGGTTAAAAAGAGAATCCTAATGTGATTTCTTGAGAATGGGTGTGTTCCTTATCTTATCCTAGTGTCTAAACTCTTCTCCATGGCTGGACCCCCAAATAATATTCCTTTACGTGCTAAGGGGTATCTAGAGAGTGGGATAGGTTTAATAACTACCCTAACCCTAAGGCGTACCCTAACCCTAACCCCTACCCTAACCCTAACGCGTACCCTAATCCTAACCCGTACCCTAAACCGAGCCCTAACCCTAACACTAACCCTAACCCTAACCCTAGCCCATACCCTACGCCGTACCCGAACCCCTCCCCGAAACCATACCCTACGCCGTACCCTAACCCTAACCCTAACCCTAACCCTAACCCTAACCCTAAGCTACCCTTGACTGCTTCTGCCTCCAATAGATTTCCTAAGCACTAGTGTTTTAAGGAACAGGTTAAAAAGAGAATCCTAATGTGATTTCTTGAGAATGGGTGTGTTCCTTATCTTATCCTAGTGTCTAAACTCTTCTCCATGGCTGGACCCCCAAATAATATTCCTTTACGTGCTAAGGGGTATCTAGAGAGTGGGATAGGTTTAATAACTACCCTAACCCTAACGCGCACCCTAACCCTAACCCCTACCCTAACCCTAATGCGTACCCTAATCCTAACCCGTACCCTAAACCGAGCCCTAACCCTAACACTAACCCTAACCCTAACCCTAGCCCATACCCTACGCAGTTCCCGAACCCCTCCCCGAACCCGTACCCTAAGCCGTACCCTAACCCTAACCCTAACCCTAACCCTAACCCTAAGCTACCCTTGACTGCTTATGCCTCCAATAGATTTCCTAAGCACTAGTGTTTTAAGGAACAGGTTAAAAAGAGAATCCTAATGTGATTTCTTGAGAATGGGTGTGTTCCTTATCTTATCCTAGTGTCTAAACTCTTCTCCATGGCTGGACCCCCAAATAATATTCCTTTACGTGCTAAGGGGTATCTAGAGAGTGGGATAGGTTTAATAACTACCCTAACCCTAACGCGTACCCTAACCCTAAACCCTACCCTAACCCTAACGTGTACCCTAATCCTAACCCGTACCCTAAACCGCGCCCTAACCCTAACACTAACCCTAACCCTAACCCTAGCCCATACCCTACGCCGTACCCGAACCCCTCCCCGAACCCGTACCCTAAGCCGTACCCTAACCCTAACCATAACCCTAAGCTACCCTTGACTGCTTCTGCCTCCAATAGATTTCCTAAGCACTAGTGTTTTAAGGAACAGGTTAAAAAGAGAATCCTAATGTGATTTCTTGAGAATGGGTGTGTTCCTTATCTTATCCTAGTGTCTAAACTCTTCTCCATGGCTGGACCCCCAAATCATATTCCTTTACGTGCTAAGGGGTATCTAGAGAGTGGGATAGGTTTAATAACTACCCTAACCCTAACGCGCACCCTAACCCTAACCCCTACCCTAACCCTAATGCGTACCCTAATCCTAACCCGTACCCTAAACCGAGCCCTAACCCTAACACTAACCCTAACCCTAACCCTAGCCCATAACCTACGCAGTTCCCGAACCCCTCCCCGAACCCGTACCCTAAGCCGTACCCTAACCCTAACCCTAACCCTAACCCTAACCCTAAGCTACCCTTGACTGCTTATGCCTCCAATAGATTTCCTAAGCACTAGTGTTTTAAGGAACAGGTTAAAAAGAGAATCCTAATGTGATTTCTTGAGAATGGGTGTGTTCCTTATCTTATCCTAGTGTCTAAACTCTTCTCCATGGCTGGACCCCCAAATAATATTCCTTTACGTGCTAAGGGGTATCTAGAGAGTGGGATAGGTTTAATAACTACCCTAACCCTAACGCGTACCCTAACCCTAAACCCTACCCTAACCCTAACGCGTACCCTAATCCTAACCCGTACCCTAAACCGCGCCCTAACCCTAACACTAACCCTAACCCTAACCCTAGCCCATACACTACGCCGTACCCGAACCCCTCCCCGAACCCGTACCCTAAGCCGTACCCTAACCCTAACCATAACCCTAAGCTACCCTTGACTGCTTCTGCCTCCAATAGATTTCCTAAGCACTAGTGTTTTAAGGAACAGGTTAAAAAGAGAATCCAAATGTGATTTCTTGAGAATGGGTGTGTTCCTTATCTTATCCTAGTGTCTAAACTCTTCTCCATGGCTGGACCCCCAAATAATATTCCTTTACGTGCTAAGGGGTATCTAGAGAGTGGGATAGGTTTAATAACTACCCTAACCCTAACGCGTACCCAAACCCTAACCCCTACCCTAACCCTAACGCGTACCCTAATCCTAACCCGTACCCTAAACCGAGCCCTAACCCTAACACTAACCCTAGCCCATACCCTACGCCGTACCCGAACCCCTCCCCGAACCTGTACCCTAAGCCGTACCCTAACCCTAACCCTAACCCTAAGCTATCCTTGACTGCTTCTGCCTCCAATAGATTTCCTAAGCACTAGTGTTATAAGGAACAGGTTAAAAAGAGAATCCTAATGTGATTTCTAGAGAGTGGGTGTGTTCCTTATCTTATCCTAGTGTCTAAACTCTTCTCCATGGCTGGACCCCCAAATCATATTCCTTTACGTGCTAAGGGGTATCTAGAGCGTGGGATAGGTTTAATAACTACCCTAACCCTAACGCGTACCCTAACCCTAACCCCTACCCTAACCCTAACGCGTACCCTAATCCTAACCCGTACCCTAAACCGAGCCCTAACCCTAACACTAACCCTAACCCTAACCCTAGCCCATACCCTACGCCGTACCCGAACCCCTTCCCGAACCCGTACCCTAAGCCGTACCCTAACCCTAACCCTAACCCTATCCCTTACCCTAACCCTAAGCTACCCTTGACTGCTTCTGCCTCCAATAGATTTCCTAAGCACTAGTGTTTTAAGGAACAGGTTAAAAAGAGAATCCTAATGTGATTTCTTGAGAATGGGTGTGTTCCTTATCTTATCCTAGTGTCTAAACTCTTCTCCATGGCTGGACCACCAAATAATATTCCTTTACGTGCTAAGGGGTATCTAGAGAGTGGGATAGGTTTAATAACTACCCTAACCCTAACGCGTACCCTAACCCTAACCCCTACCCTAACCCTAACGCGTACCCTAATCCTAACCCGTACCCTAAACCGAGCCCTAACCCTAACACTAACCCTAACCCTAACCCTAGCCCATACCCTACGCCGTACCCGAACCCCTCCCTGAACCCGTACCCTAAGCCGTACCCTAACCCTAACCCTAACCCTAACCCTAACCCTAAGCTACCCTTGACTGCTTCTGCCTCCAATAGATTTCCTAAGCACTAGTGTTTTAAGGAACAGGTTAAAAAGAGCATCCTAATGTGATTTCTTGAGAATGGGTGTGTTCCTTATCTTATCCTAGTGTCTAAACTCTTCTCCATGGCTGGACCCCCAAATAATATTCCTTTACGTGCTAAGGGGTATCTAGAGAGTGGGATAGGTTTAATAACTACCCTAACCCTAACGCGTACCCTAACCCTAACCCCTACCCTAACCCTAACGCGTACCCTAATCCTAACCCGTACCCTAAACCGAGCCCTAACCCTAACACTAACCCTAACCCTAAACCTAGCCCATACCCTACGCCGTACCCGAACCCCTCCCCGAACCCGTACCCTAAGCCGTACCCTAACCCTAACCCTAACCCTAAACCTAACCCTAAGCTACCCTTGACTGCTTCTGCCTCCAATAGATTTCCTAAGCACTAGTGTTTTAAGGAACAGGTTAAAAAGAGAATCCTAATGTGATTTCTTGAGAATGGGTGTGTTCCTTATCTTATCCTAGTGTCTAAACTCTTCTCCATGGCTGGACCCCCAAATAATATTCCTTTACGTGCTAAGGGGTATCTAGAGAGTGGGATAGGTTTAATAACTACCCTAACCCTAAGGCGTACCCTAACCCTAACCCCTACCCTAACCCTAACGCGTACCCTAATCCTAACCCGTACCCTAAACCGAGCCCTAACCCTAACACTAACCCTAACCCTAACCCTAGCCCATACCCTACGCCGTACCCGAACCCCTCCCCTAACCCGTACCCTACGCCGTACCCTAACCCTAACCATAACCCTAACCCTAACCCTAAGCTACCCTTGACTGGTTCTGCCTCCAATAGATTTCCTAAGCACTAGTGTTTTAAGGAACAGGTTAAAAAGACAGTCCTAATGTGATTTCTTGAGAATGGGTGTGTTCCTTATCTTATCCTACTGTCTAAACTCTTCTCCATGGGTGGACCCCCAAATAATATTCCTTTACGTGCTAAGGGGTATCTGGAGAGTGGGATAGGTTTAATAACTACCCTAACCCTAACGCGTACCCTAACCCTAACCCCTACCCTAAACCTAACGCCTACCCTAATCCTAACCCGTACCTTAAACCGAGCCCTAACCCTAACACTAACCCTAACCCTAACCCTAGCCCATACCCTACGCCGTACCCGAACCCCTCCCCGAACGCGTACCCTAAGCCGTACCCTAAACCTAACCCTAAACCTAACCCCAACCCTAATCGACCCTTGACTGCTTCTGCCTCCAATAGATTTCCTAAGCACTAGTGTTTTAAGGAACAGGTTAAAAAGAGCATCCTAATGTGATTTCTTGAGAATGGGTGTGTTCCTTATCTTATCCTAGTGTCTAAACTCTTCTCCATGGCTGGACCCCCAAATAATATTCCTTTACGTGCTAAGGGGTATCTAGAGAGTGGGATAGGTTTAATAACTACCCTAACCCTAACGCGTACCGTAACCCTAACCCCTACCCTAACCCTAACGCGTACCCTAATCCTAACCCGTATCCTAAACCGAGCCTTAACCCTAACACTAACCCTAACCCTAACCCTAGCCCATACCCTACGCCGCACCCGAACCCCTCCCCGAACGCGTACCCTAAGCCGTACCCTAACCCTAACCCTAACCCTAACCCTAAGCTACCCTTGACTGCTTCTGGCTCCAATAGATTTCCTAAGCACTAGTGTTTTAAGGAACAGGTTAAAAAGACAGTCCTAATGTGATTTCTTGAGAATGGGTGTGTTCCTTATCTTATCCTACTGTCTAAACTCTTCTCCATGGCTGGACCCCCAAATAATATTCCTTTACGTGCTAATGGGTATCTAGAGAGTGGGATAGGTTTAATAACTACCCTAACCCTAACGCGTACCCTAACCCTAACCCCTACCCTAACCCTAACGCGTACCCTAATCCTAACCCGTACCCTAAACCGAGCCCTAACCCTAACACTAACCCTAACCCTAACCCTAGCCCATACCCTACGCCGTACCCGAACCCCTCCCCTAACCCGTACCCTAAGCCGTACCCTAACCCTAACCCTAACCCTAACCCTAACCCTAAGCTACCCTTGACTGGTTCTGCCTCCAATAGATTTCCTAAGCACTAGTGTTTTAAGGAACAGATTAAAAATAGAATCCTAATGTGATTTCTTGAGAATGGGTGTGTTCCTTATCTTATCCTAGTGTCTAAACTCTTCTCCATGGCTGGACCCCCAAATCATATTCCTTTACGTGCTAAGGGGTATCTAGAGAGTGGGATAGGTTTAATAACTACCCTAACCCTAACGCGTACCCTAACCCTAACCCCTACCCTAACCCTAACGCGTACCCTAATCCTAACCCGTACCCTAAACCGCGCCCTAACCCTAACACTAACCCTAACCCTAACCCTAGCCCATACCCTACGCCGTACCCGAACCCCTCCCCGAACCCGTACCCTAAGCCGTACCCTAACCCTAACCCTAACCCTAACCCTAACCCTAAGCTACCCTTGACTGCTTCTGCCTCCAATAGATTTCCTAAGCACTAGTGTTTTAAGGAACAGGTTAAAAAGAGAATCCAAATGTGATTTCTTGAGAATGGGTGTGTTCCTTATCTTATCCTAGTGTCTAAACTCTTCTCCATGGCTGGACCCCCAAATAATATTCCTTTACGTGCTAAGGGGTATCTAGAGAGTGGGATAGGTTTAATAACTACCCTAACCGTAACGCGTACCCAAACCCTAACCCCTACCCTAACCCTAACGCGTACCCTAATCCTAACCCGTACCCTAAACCGAGCCCTAACCCTAACACTAACCCTAGCCCATACCCTACGCCGTACCCGAACCCCTCCCCGAACCTGTACCCTAAGCCGTACCCTAACCCTAACCCTAACCCTAAGCTATCCTTGACTGCTTCTGCCTCCAATAGATTTCCTAAGCACTAGTGTTATAAGGAACAGGTTAAAAAGAGAATCCTAATGTGATTTCTAGAGAGTGGGTGTGTTCCTTATCTTATCCTAGTGTCTAAACTCTTCTCCATGGCTGGACCCCCAAATCATATTCCTTTACGTGCTAAGGGGTATCTAGAGCGTGGGATAGGTTTAATAACTACCCTAACCCTAACGCGTACCCTAACCCTAACCCCTACCCTAACCCTAACGCGTACCCTAATCCTAACCCGTACCCTAAACCGAGCCCTAACCCTAACACTAACCCTAACCCTAACCCTAGCCCATACCCTACGCCGTACCCGAACCCCTCCCCGAACCCGTACCCTAAGCCGTACCCTAACCCTAACCCTAACCCTAAACCTAACCCTAAGCTACCCTTGACTGCTTCTGCCTCCAATAGATTTCCTAAGCACTAGTGTTTTAAGGAACAGGTTAAAAAGAGAATCCTAATGTGATTTCTTGAGAATGGGTGTGTTCCTTATCTTATCCTAGTGTCTAAACTCTTCTCCATGGCTGGACCCCCAAATAATATTCCTTTACGTGCTAAGGGGTATCTAGAGAGTGGGATAGGTTTAATAACTACCCTAACCCTAAGGCGTACCCTAACCCTAACCCCTACCCTAACCCTAACGCGTACCCTAATCCTAACCCGTACCCTAAACCGAGCCCTAACCCTAACACTAACCCTAACCCTAACCCTAGCCCATACCCTACGCCGTACCCGAACCCCTCCCCTAACCCGTACCCTACGCCGTACCCTAACCCTAACCATAACCCTAACCCTAACCCTAAGCTACCCTTGACTGGTTCTGCCTCCAATAGATTTCCTAAGCACTAGTGTTTTAAGGAACAGGTTAAAAAGACAGTCCTAATGTGATTTCTTGAGAATGGGTGTGTTCCTTATCTTATCCTACTGTCTAAACTCTTCTCCATGGGTGGACCCCCAAATAATATTCCTTTACGTGCTAAGGGGTATCTGGAGAGTGGGATAGGTTTAATAACTACCCTAACCCTAACGCGTACCCTAACCCTAACCCCTACCCTAAACCTAACGCCTACCCTAATCCTAACCCGTACCCTAAACCGAGCCCTAACCCTAACACTAACCCTAACCCTAACCCTAGCCCATACCCTACGCCGTACCCGAACCCCTCCCCGAACGCGTACCCTAAGCCGTACCCTAAACCTAACCCTAAACCTAACCCCAACCCTAATCGACCCTTGACTGCTTCTGCCTCCAATAGATTTCCTAAGCACTAGTGTTTTAAGGAACAGGTTAAAAAGAGCATCCTAATGTGATTTCTTGAGAATGGGTGTGTTCCTTATCTTATCCTAGTGTCTAAACTCTTCTCCATGGCTGGACCCCCAAATAATATTCCTTTACGTGCTAAGGGGTATCTAGAGAGTGGGATAGGTTTAATAACTACCCTAACCCTAACGCGTACCGTAACCCTAACCCCTACCCTAACCCTAACGCGTACCCTAATCCTAACCCGTATCCTAAACCGAGCCTTAACCCTAACACTAACCCTAACCCTAACCCTAGCCCATACCCTACGCCGCACCCGAACCCCTCCCCGAACGCGTACCCTAAGCCGTACCCTAACCCTAACCCTAACCCTAACCCTAAGCTACCCTTGACTGCTTCTGGCTCCAATAGATTTCCTAAGCACTAGTGTTTTAAGGAACAGGTTAAAAAGAGAATCCTAATGTGATTTCTTGAGAATGGGTGTGTTCCTTATCTTATCCTAGTGTCTAAACTCTTCTCCATGGCTGGACCCCCAAATAATATTCCTTTACGTGCTAAGGGGTATCTAGAGAGTGGGATAGGTTTAATAACTACCCTAACCCTAACGCGCACCCTAACCCTAACCCCTACCCTAACCCTAATGCGTACCCTAATCCTAACCCGTACCCTAAACCGAGCCCTAACCCTAACACTAACCCTAACCCTAACCCTAGCCCATACCCTACGCAGTTCCCGAACCCCTCCCCGAACCCGTACCCTAAGCCGTACCCTAACCCTAACCCTAACCCTAACCCTAACCCTAAGCTACCCTTGACTGCTTATGCCTCCAATAGATTTCCTAAGCACTAGTGTTTTAAGGAACAGGTTAAAAAGAGAATCCTAATGTGATTTCTTGAGAATGGGTGTGTTCCTTATCTTATCCTAGTGTCTAAACTCTTCTCCATGGCTGGACCCCCAAATAATATTCCTTTACGTGCTAAGGGGTATCTAGAGAGTGGGATAGGTTTAATAACTACCCTAACCCTAACGCGTACCCTAATCCTAACCCGTACCCTAAACCGAGCCCTAACCCTAACACTAACCCTAACCCTAACCCTAGCCCATACCCTACGCCGTACCCGAACCCCTCCCGGAACCCGTACCTTAAGCCGTACCCTAACCCTAACCCTAACCCTAAACCTAACCCTAAGCTACCCTTGACTGCTTCTGCCTCCAATAGATTTCCTAAGCACTAGTGTTTTAAGGAACAGGTTAAAAAGAGAATCCTAATGTGATTTCTTGAGAATGGGTGTGTTCCTTATCTTATCCTAGTGTCTAAACTCTTCTCCATGGCTGGACCCCCAAATAATATTCCTTTACGTGCTAAGGGGTATCTAGAGAGTGGGATAGGTTTAATAACTACCCTAACCCTAAGGCGTACCCTAACCCTAACCCCTACCCTAACCCTAACGCGTACCCTAATCCTAACCCGTACCCTAAACCGAGCCCTAACCCTAACACTAACCCTAACCCTAACCCTAGCCCATACCCTACGCCGTACCCGAACCCCTCCCCTAACCCGTACCCTACGCCGTACCCTAACCCTAACCATAACCCTAACCCTAACCCTAAGCTACCCTTGACTGGTTCTGCCTCCAATAGATTTCCTAAGCACTAGTGTTTTAAGGAACAGGTTAAAAAGACAGTCCTAATGTGATTTCTTGAGAATGGGTGTGTTCCTTATCTTATCCTACTGTCTAAACTCTTCTCCATGGGTGGACCCCCAAATAATATTCCTTTACGTGCTAAGGGGTATCTGGAGAGTGGGATAGGTTTAATAACTACCCTAACCCTAACGCGTACCCTAACCCTAACCCCTACCCTAAACCTAACGCCTACCCTAATCCTAACCCGTACCCTAAACCGAGCCCTAACCCTAACACTAACCCTAACCCTAACCCTAGCCCATACCCTACGCCGTACCCGAACCCCTCCCCGAACGCGTACCCTAAGCCGTACCCTAAACCTAACCCTAAACCTAACCCCAACCCTAATCGACCCTTGACTGCTTCTGCCTCCAATAGATTTCCTAAGCACTAGTGTTTTAAGGAACAGGTTAAAAAGAGCATCCTAATGTGATTTCTTGAGAATGGGTGTGTTCCTTATCTTATCCTAGTGTCTAAACTCTTCTCCATGGCTGGACCCCCAAATAATATTCCTTTACGTGCTAAGGGGTATCTAGAGAGTGGGATAGGTTTAATAACTACCCTAACCCTAACGCGTACCGTAACCCTAACCCCTACCCTAACCCTAACGCGTACCCTAATCCTAACCCGTATCCTAAACCGAGCCTTAACCCTAACACTAACCCTAACCCTAACCCTAGCCCATACCCTACGCCGCACCCGAACCCCTCCCCGAACGCGTACCCTAAGCCGTACCCTAACCCTAACCCTAACCCTAACCCTAAGCTACCCTTGACTGCTTCTGGCTCCAATAGATTTCCTAAGCACTAGTGTTTTAAGGAACAGGTTAAAAAGAGAATCCTAATGTGATTTCTTGAGAATGGGTGTGTTCCTTATCTTATCCTAGTGTCTAAACTCTTCTCCATGGCTGGACCCCCAAATAATATTCCTTTACGTGCTAAGGGGTATCTAGAGAGTGGGATAGGTTTAATAACTACCCTAACCCTAACGCGCACCCTAACCCTAACCCCTACCCTAACCCTAATGCGTACCCTAATCCTAACCCGTACCCTAAACCGAGCCCTAACCCTAACACTAACCCTAACCCTAACCCTAGCCCATACCCTACGCAGTTCCCGAACCCCTCCCCGAACCCGTACCCTAAGCCGTACCCTAACCCTAACCCTAACCCTAACCCTAACCCTAAGCTACCCTTGACTGCTTATGCCTCCAATAGATTTCCTAAGCACTAGTGTTTTAAGGAACAGGTTAAAAAGAGAATCCTAATGTGATTTCTTGAGAATGGGTGTGTTCCTTATCTTATCCTAGTGTCTAAACTCTTCTCCATGGCTGGACCCCCAAATAATATTCCTTTACGTGCTAAGGGGTATCTAGAGAGTGGGATAGGTTTAATAACTACCCTAACCCTAACGCGTACCCTAACCCTAAACCCTACCCTAACCCTAACGCGTACCCTAATCCTAACCCGTACCCTAAACCGAGCCCTAACCCTAACACTAACCCTAACCCTAACCCTAGCCCATACCCTACGCCGTACCCGAACCCCTCCCTGAACCCATACCCTAACCCTAACCCTAACCCTAACCCTAACCCTAAGCTACCCTTGACTGCTTCTGCCTCCAATAGATTTCCTAAGCACTAGTGTTTTAAGGAACAGGTTTAAAAGAGAATCCTAATGTGATTTCTTGAGAATGGGTGTGTTCCTTATCTTATCGTAGTGTCTAAACTCTTCTCCATGGCTGGACCCCCAAATAATATTCCTTTACGTGCTAAGGGGTATCTAGAGAGTGGGATAGGTTTAATAACTACCCTAACCCTAACGCGTACCCTAACCCTAACCCTTACCCTAACCCTAACGCGTACGCTAATCCTAACCCGTACCCTAAACCGAGCCCTAACCCTAACACTAACCCTAACCCTAACCCTAGCCCATACCCTACGCCGTACCCGAACCCCTCCCCGAACCCGTACCCTAAGCCGTACCCTAACCCTAACCCTAACCCTAACCCTAACCCTAAGCTACCCTTGACTGCTTCTGCCTCCAATAGATTTCCTAAGCACTAGTGTTTTAAGGAACAGGTTAAAAAGAGAATCCTAATGTGATTTCTTGAGAATGGGTGTGTTCCTTATCTTATACTAGTGTCTAAACTCTTCTCCATGGCTGGACCCCCAAATCATATTCCTTTACGTGCTAAGGGGTATCTAGAGAGTGGGATAGGTTAAATAACTACCCTAACCCTAACGCGTACCCTAACGCTAACCCCTAACCTAACCCTAACGCGTACCCTAATCCTAACCCGTACCCAAAACCGAGCCCTACCCCTAACACTAACCCTAACCCTAACCCTAGCCCATACCCTACGCGGTACCCGAACCCCTTCCCGAACCCGTACCCTAAGCCGTACCCTAACCCTAACCCTAACCCTAACCCTAACCCTAACCCTAAGCTACCCTTGACTGCTTCTGCCTCCAATAGATTTCCTAAGCACTAGTGTTTTAAGGAACAGTTTAAAAAGAGAATCCTAATGTGATTTCTTGAGAATGGGTGTGTTCCTTATCTTATCCTAGTGTCTAAACTCTTCTCCATGGCTGGACCCCCAAATAATATTCCTTTACGTGCTAAGGGGTATCTAGAGAGTGGGATAGGTTTAATAACTACCCTAACCCTAACGCGTACCCTAACCCTAACCCTGACCCTAACCCTAACGCGTACGCTAATCCTAACCCGTACCCTAAACCGAGCCCTAACCCTAACACTAACCCTAACCCTAACCCTAGCCCCTACCCTACACCGTACCCGAACCCCTCCCCGAACCCGTACCCTAAGCCGTACCCTAACCCTAACCCTAACCCTAACCCTAACCCTAAGCTACCCTTGACTGGTTCTGCCTCCAATAGATTTCCTAAGCACTAGTGTTTTAAGGAACAGATTAAAAATAGAATCCTAATGTGATTTCTTGAGAATGGGTGTGTTCCTTATCTTATCCTAGTGTCTAAACTCTTCTCCATGGCTGGACCCCCAAATCATATTCCTTTACGTGCTAAGGGGTATCTAGAGAGTGGGATAGGTTTAATAACTACCCTAAACCTAACGCGTACCCTAACCCTAACCCCTACTCTAACCCTAACGCGTACCCTAATCCTAACCCGTACCCTAAATCGCGCCCTAACCCTAACACTAACCCTAACCCTAACCCTAGCCCATACCCTACGCCGTACCCGAACCCCACCCCGAACCCGTACCCTAAGCCGTACCCTAACCCTAACCCTAACCCTAACCCTAACCCTAAGCTACCCTTGACTGCTTCTGCCTCCAATAGATTTCCTAAGCACTAGTGTTTTAAGGAACAGGTTAAAAAGAGAATCCTAATGTGATTTCTTGAGAATGGGTGTGTTCCTTATCTTATCGTAGTGTCTAAACTCTTCTCCATGGCTGGACCCCCAAATAATATTCCTTTACGTGCTAAGGGGTATCTAGAGAGTGGGATAGGTTTAATAACTACCCTAACCCTAACGCGTACCCTAACCCTAACCCTTACCCTAACCCTAACGCGTACGCTAATCCTAACCCGTACCCTAAACCGAGCCCTAACCCTAACACTAACCCTAACCCTAACCCTAGCCCATACCCTACGCCGTACCCGAACCCCTCCCCGAACCCGTACCCTAAGCCGTACCCTAACCCTAACCCTAACCCTAACCCTAACCCTAACCCTAAGCTACCCTTGACTGCTTCTGCCTCCAATAGATTTCCTAAGCACTAGTGTTTTAAGGAACAGTTTAAAAAGAGAATCCTAATGTGATTTCTTGAGAATGGGTGTGTTCCTTATCTTATCCTAGTGTCTAAACTCTTCTCCATGGCTGGACCCCCAAATAATATTCCTTTACGTGCTAAGGGGTATCTAGAGAGTGGGATAGGTTTAATAACTACCCTAACCCTAACGCGTACCCTAACCCTAAACCCTACCCTAACCCTAACGCGTACCCTAATCCTAACCCGTACCCTAAACCGAGCCCTAACCCTAACACTAACCCTAACCCTAACCCTAACCCCTACCCTACGCCGTACCCGAACCCCTCCCTGAACCCGTACCCTAAGCCGTACCCTAACCCTAACCCTAACCCTAACCCTAACCCTAAGCTACCCTTGACTGCTTCTGCCTCCAATAGATTTCCTAAGCACTAGTGTTTTAAGGAACAGGTTAAAAAGAGAATCCTAATGTGATTTCTTGAGAATGGGTGTGTTCCTTATCTTATCCTAGTGTCTAAACTCTTCTCCATGGCTGGACCCCCAAATCATATTCCTTTACGTGCTAAGGGGTATCTAGAGAGTGGGATAGGTTTAATAACTACCCTAACCCTAACGCGTACCCTAACCCTAAACCCTACCCTAACCCTAACGCGTACCCTAATCCTAACCTGTACCCTAAACCGAGCCCTAACCCTAACACTAACCCTAACCCTAACCCTAGCCCATACCCTAAGCCGTACCCGAACCCCTTCCCGAACCCGTACCCTAAGCCGTACCCTAACCCTAACCCTAACCCTAACCCTAACCCTAAGCTACCCTTGACTGCTTCTGCCTCCAATAGATTTCCTAAGCACTAGTGTTTTAAGGAACAGGTTAAAAAGAGAATCCTAATGTGATTTCTTGAGAATGGGTGTGTTCCTTATCTTATCCTAGTGTCTAAACTCTTCTCCATGGCTGGACCCCCAAATAATATTCCTTTACGTGCTAAGGGGTATCTAGAGAGTGGGATAGGTTTAATAACTAGCCTAACCCTAAGGCGTACCCTAAACCTAACCCCTACCCTAACCCTAACGCGTACCCTAATCCTAACCCGTACCCTAAACCGAGCCCTAACCCTAACACTAACCCTAACCCTAACCCTAGCCCATACCCTACGCCGTACCCGAACCCCTCCCCGAACCCGTACCCTAAGCCGTACCCTAACCCTAACCCTAACCCTAACCCTAACCCTAAGCTACCCTTGACTGGTTCTGCCTCCAATAGATTTCCTAAGCACTAGTGTTTTAAGGAACAGGTTAAAAAGAGAATCCTAATGTGATTTCTTGAGAATGGGTGTGTTCCTTATCTTATCCTAGTGTCTAAACTCTTCTCCATGGCTGGACCCCCAAATCATATTCCTTTACGTGCTAAGGGGTATCTAGAGAATGGGATAGGTTTAATAACTACCCTAACCCTAACGCGTACCCTAACCCTAACCCCTAACCTAACCCTAACGCGTACCCTAATCCTAACCCGTACCCTAAACCGCGCCCTAACCCTAACACTAACCCTAACCCTAACCCTAGCCCATACCCTACGCCGTACCCGAACCCCTCCCCGAACCCGTACCCTAAGCCGTACCCTAACCCTAACCCTAACCCTAACCCTAACCCTAAGCTACCCTTGACTGCTTCTGCCTCCAATAGATTTCCTAAGCACTAGTGTTTTAAGGAACAGGTTAAAAAGAGAATCCAAATGTGATTTCTTGAGAATGGGTGTGTTCCTTATCTTATCCTAGTGTCTAAACTCTTCTCCATGGCTGGACCCCCAAATAATATTCCTTTACGTGCTAAGGGGTATCTAGAGAGTGGGATAGGTTTAATAACTACCCTAACCCTTACGCGTACCCTAACCCTAACCCCTACCCTAACCCTAACGCCTACCCTAATCCTAACCCGTACCCTAAACCGAGCCCTAACCCTAACACTAACCCTAACCCTAACCCTAGCCCATACCATACGCCGTACCCGAACCCCTCCCCGAACCCGTACCCTAAGCCGTACCCTAACCCTAACCCTAACCCTAAGCTACCCTTGACTGCTTCTGCCTCCAATAGATTTCCTAAGCACTAGTGTTTTAAGGAACAGGTTAAAAAGAGAATCCTAATGTGATTTCTTGAGAATGGGTGTGTTCCTTATCTTATCCTAGTGTCTAAACTCTTCTCCATGGCTGGACCCCCAAATAATATTCCTTTACGTGCTAAGGGGAATCTAGAGAGTGGGATAGGTTTAATAACTACCCTAACCCTAACGCGTACCCTAACCCTAACCCCTACCCTAACCCTAACGCGTACACTAATCCTAACCCGTACCCTAAACCGAGCCCTAACCCTAACACTAACCCTAACCCTAACCCTAGCCCATACCCTACGCCGTACCCGAACCCCTCCCTGAACCCGTACCCTAAGCCGTACCCTAACCCTAACCCGAACCCTAACCTTAACCCCAAGCTACCCTTGACTGCTTCTGCCTCCAATAGATTTCCTAAGCACTAGTGTTTTAAGGAACAGTTTAAAAAGAGAATCCTAATGTGATTTCTTGAGAATGGGTGTGTTCCTTATCTTATCCTAGTGTCTAAACTCTTCTCCATGGCTGGACCCCCAAATAATATTCCTTTACGTGCTAATGGGTATCTAGAGAGTGGGATAGGTTTAATAACTACCCTAACCCTAACGCGTACCGAACCCTAACCCCTACCCTAACCCTAATGCGTAACCTAATCCTAACCCGTAACCTAAACCGAGCCCTAACCCTAACACTAACCCTAACCCTAACCCTAGCCCATACCCTACGCCGTACCCGTACCCCTCCCCGAACCCGTACCCTAAGCCGTACCCTAACCCTAACCCTAACCCTAACCCTAACCCTAAGCTACCCTTGACTGCTTCTGCCTCCAATAGATTTCCTAAGCACTAGTGTTTTAAGGAACAGGTTAAAAAGAGAATCCTAATGTGATTTCTTGAGAATGGGTGTGTTCCTTATCTTATCCTAGTGTCTAAACTCTTCTCCATGGCTGGACCCCCAAATAATATTCCTTTACGTGCTAAGGGGTATCTAGAGAGTGGGATAGGTTTAATAACTACCCTAACCCTAACGCGTACCCTAACCCTAACCCCTACCCTAACCCTAACGCGTACCCTAATCCTAACCCGTACCCTAAACCTAGCCCTAACCCTAACACTAACCCTAACCCTAACCCTAGCCCATACCCTACGCCGTACCCGTACCCCTCCCCGAACCTGTACCCTAAGCCGTACCCTAACCCTAACCCTAACCCTAAGTTACCCTTGACTGCTTCTGCCTCCAATAGATTTCCTAAGCACTAGTGTTTTAAGGAACAGGTTAAAAAGAGAATCCTAATGTGATTTCTTGAGAATGGGTGTGTTCCTTATCTTATCCTAGTGTCTAAACTCTTCTCCATGGCTGGACCCCCAAATAATATTCCTTTACGTGCTAAGGGGTATCTAGAGAGTGGGATAGGTTTAATAACTACCCTAACCCTAACGCGTACCCTAACCCTAACCCCTAACCTAACCCTAACGCGTACCCTATTCCTAACCCGTACCTTAAACCGAGCCCTAACCCTAACACTAACCCTAACCCTAACCCTAGGCCATACCCTACGCCGTACCCGAACCCCTCCCCGAACCCGTACCCTAAGCCGTACCCTAACCCTAACCCTAACCCTAAGCTACCCTTGACTGCTTCTGCCTCCAATAGATTTCCTAAGCACTAGTGTTTTAGGGAACAGGTTAAAAAGAGAATCCTAATGTGATTTCTTGAGAATGGGTGTGTTCCTTATCTTTTCCTAGTGTCTAAACTCTTCTCCATGGCTGGACCCCCAAATAATATTCCTTTACGTGCTAAGGGGTATCTAGAGAGTGGGATAGGTTTAATAACTACCCTAACCCTAACGCGTACCCTAACCCTAACCCCTACCCTAACCCTAACGTGTACCCTAATCCTAACCCGTACCCTAAACCGAGCCCTAACCCTAACACTAAACCTAACCCTAACCCTAGCCCATACCCTACGCCGTACCCGAACCCCTCCCTGAACCCGTACCCTAAGCCGTACCCTAACCCTAACCCTAACCCTAACCCTAACCCTAACCCTAACCCTAACCCACCCTTGACTGCTTCTGCCTCCAATAGATTTCCTAAGCACTAGTGTTTTAAGGAACAGGTTAAAAAGAGAATCCTAATGTGATTTCTTGAGAATGGGTGTGTTCCTTATCTTATCCTAGTGTCTAAACTCTTCTCCATGGCTGGACCCCCAAATAATATTCCTTTACGTGCTAAGGGGTATCTAGAGAGTGGGATAGGTTTAATAACTACCCTAACCCTAACGCGTACCCTAACCCTAACCCCTAACCTAACCCTAACGCGTACCCTAATCCTAACCCGTACCTTAAACCGAGCCCTAACCCTAACACTAACCCTAACCCTAACCCTAGCCCATACCCTACGCCGTAACCGAACCCCTCCCCGAACCCGTACCCTAAGCCGTACCCTAACCCTAACCCTAACCCTAACCCTAACCCTAACCCTAAGCTACCCTTGACTGCTTCTGCCTCCAATAGATTTCCTAAGCACTAGTGTTTTAAGGAACAGGTTAAAAAGAGAATCCTAATGTGATTTCTTGAGAATGGGTGTGTTCCTTATCTTATCGTAGTGTCTAAACTCTTCTCCATGGCTGGACCCCCAAATAATATTCCTTTACGTGCTAAGGGGTATCTAGAGAGTGGGATAGGTTTAATAACTACCCTAACCCTAACGCGTACCCTAACCCTAACCCTAACGCGTACCCTAATCCTAACCCGTACTCTAAACCGAGCCCTAACCCTAACACTAACCCTAACCCTAACCCTAGCCCATACCCTACGCCGTACCCGAACCCCTCCCCGAACCCGTACCCTAAGCTGTACCCTAACCCTAACCCTAACCCTAACCCTAACCCTAAGCTACCCTTGACTGGTTCTGCCTCCAATAGATTTCCTAAGCACTATTGTTTTAAGGAACAGGTTATAAAGAGAATCCTAATGTGATTTCTTGAGAATGGGTGTGTTCCTTATCGTATCCTAGTGTCTAAACTCTTCTCCATGGCTGGACCCCCAAATCATATTCCTTTACGTGCTAAGGGGTATCTAGAGAGTGGCATAGGTTTAATAACTACCCTAACCCTAACGCGTACCCTAACCCTAACCCCTACCCTAACCCTAACGCATACCCTAATCCTAACCCGTACCCTAAACCGAGCCCTAACCCTAACACTAACCCTAACCCTAACCCTAGCCCATACCCTACGCCGTACCCGAACCCCTCCCCGAACCCGTACCCTAAGCTGTACCCTAACCCTAACCCTAACCCTAACCCTAACCCTAATCTATCCTTGACTGCTTCTGCCTCCAATAGATTTCCTAAGCACTAGTGTTTTAAGGAACAGGTTAAAAAGAGAATCCTAATGTGATTTCTTGAGAATGGGTGTGTTCCTTATCGTATCCTAGTGTCTAAACTCTTCTCCATGGCTGGACCCCCAAATAATATTCCTTTACGTGCTAAGGGGTATCTAGAGAGTGGGATAGGTTTAATAACTACCCTAACCCTAACGCGTACCCTAACCCTAACCCCTACCCTAACCCTAACACGTACCCTAATCCTAACCCGTACCCTAAACCGAGCCCTAACCCTAACACTAACCCTAACCCTAACCCTAGCCCATACCCTACACCGTACCCGAGCCCCTCCCCGAACCCGTACCCTAAGCTGTACCCTAACCCTAACCCTAACCCTAACCCTAACCCTAAGCTACCCTTGACTGCTTCTGCCTCCAATAGATTTCCTAAGCACTAGTGTTTTAAGGAACAGGTTAAAAAGAGAATCCTAATGTGATTTCTTGAGAATGGGTGTGTTCCTTATCTTATCCTAGTGTCTAAACTCTTCTCCATGGCTGGACCCCCAAATAATATTCCTTTACGTGCTAAGGGGTATCTAGAGAGTGGGATAGGTTTAATAACTACCCTAACCCTAACGCGTACCCTAACCCTAACCCCTACCCTAACCCTAACGCGTACCCTAATCCTAACCCGTACCCTAAACCGAGCCCTAACCCTAACACTAACCCTAACCCTAGCCCATACCCTACGCCGTACCCGAGCCCCTCCCCGAACCCGTACCCTAAGCTGTACCCTAACCCTAACCCTAACCCTAACCCTAACCCTAAGCTACCCTTGACTGCTTCTGCCTCCAATAGATTTCCTAAGCACTAGTGTTTTAAGGAACAGGTTAAAAAGAGAATCCTAATGTGACTTCTTGAGAATGGGTGTGTTCCTTATCTTTTCCTAGTGTCTAAACTCTTCTCCATGGCTGGACCCCCAAATAATATTCCTTTACGTGGTAAGGGGTATCTAGAGAGTGGGATAGGTTTAATAACTACCCTAACCCTAACGCGTACCCTAACCCTAACCCCTACCCTAACCCTAACGTGTACCCTAATCCTAACCCGTACCCTAAACCGAGCCCTAACCCTAACACTAAACCTAACCCTAACCCTAGCCCATACACTACGCCGTACCCGAACCCCTCCCTGAACCCGTACCCTAAGCCGTACCCTAACCCTAACCCTAACCCTAACCCTAACCCTAACCCTAACCCTAACCCACCCTTGACTGCTTCTGCCTCCAATAGATTTCCTAAGCACTAGTGTTTTAAGGAACAGGTTAAAAAGAGAATCCTAATGTGATTTCTTGAGAATGGGTGTGTTCCTTATCTTATCGTAGTGTCTAAACTCTTCTCCATGGCTGGACCCCCAAATAATATTCCTTTACGTGCTAAGGGGTATCTAGAGAGTGGGATAGGTTTAATAACTACCCTAACCCTAACGCGTACCCTAACCCTAACCCTTACCCTAACCCTAACGCGTACGCTAATCCTAACCCGTACCCTAAACCGAGCCCTAACCCTAACACTAACCCTAACCCTAACCCTAGCCCATACCCTACGCCGTACCCGAACCCCTCCCCGAACCCGTACCCTAAGCCGTACCCTAACCCTAACCCTAACCCTAACCCTAACCCTAACCCTAAGCTACCCTTGACTGCTTCTGCCTCCAATAGATTTCCTAAGCACTAGTGTTTTAAGGAACAGTTTAAAAAGAGAATCCTAATGTGATTTCTTGAGAATGGGTGTGTTCCTTATCTTATCCTAGTGTCTAAACTCTTCTCCATGGCTGGACCCCCAAATAATATTCCTTTACGTGCTAAGGGGTATCTAGAGAGTGGGATAGGTTTAATAACTACCCTAACCCTAACGCGTACCCTAACCCTAAACCCTACCCTAACCCTAACGCGTACCCTAATCCTAACCCGTACCCTAAACCGAGCCCTAACCCTAACACTAACCCTAACCCTAACCCTAACCCCTACCCTACGCCGTACCCGAACCCCTCCCTGAACCCGTACCCTAAGCCGTACCCTAACCCTAACCCTAACCCTAACCCTAACCCTAAGCTACCCTTGACTGCTTCTGCCTCCAATAGATTTCCTAAGCACTAGTGTTTTAAGGAACAGGTTAAAAAGAGAATCCTAATGTGATTTCTTGAGAATGGGTGTGTTCCTTATCTTATCCTAGTGTCTAAACTCTTCTCCATGGCTGGACCCCCAAATCATATTCCTTTACGTGCTAAGGGGTATCTAGAGAGTGGGATAGGTTTAATAACTACCCTAACCCTAACGCGTACCCTAACCCTAAACCCTACCCTAACCCTAACGCGTACCCTAATCCTAACCTGTACCCTAAACCGAGCCCTAACCCTAACACTAACCCTAACCCTAACCCTAGCCCATACCCTAAGCCGTACCCGAACCCCTTCCCGAACCCGTACCCTAAGCCGTACCCTAACCCTAACCCTAACCCTAACCCTAACCCTAAGCTACCCTTGACTGCTTCTGCCTCCAATAGATTTCCTAAGCACTAGTGTTTTAAGGAACAGGTTAAAAAGAGAATCCTAATGTGATTTCTTGAGAATGGGTGTGTTCCTTATCTTATCCTAGTGTCTAAACTCTTCTCCATGGCTGGACCCCCAAATAATATTCCTTTACGTGCTAAGGGGTATCTAGAGAGTGGGATAGGTTTAATAACTAGCCTAACCCTAAGGCGTACCCTAAACCTAACCCCTACCCTAACCCTAACGCGTACCCTAATCCTAACCCGTACCCTAAACCGAGCCCTAACCCTAACACTAACCCTAACCCTAACCCTAGCCCATACCCTACGCCGTACCCGAACCCCTCCCCGAACCCGTACCCTAAGCCGTACCCTAACCCTAACCCTAACCCTAACCCTAACCCTAAGCTACCCTTGACTGGTTCTGCCTCCAATAGATTTCCTAAGCACTAGTGTTTTAAGGAACAGGTTAAAAAGAGAATCCTAATGTGATTTCTTGAGAATGGGTGTGTTCCTTATCTTATCCTAGTGTCTAAACTCTTCTCCATGGCTGGACCCCCAAATCATATTCCTTTACGTGCTAAGGGGTATCTAGAGAATGGGATAGGTTTAATAACTACCCTAACCCTAACGCGTACCCTAACCCTAACCCCTAACCTAACCCTAACGCGTACCCTAATCCTAACCCGTACCCTAAACCGCGCCCTAACCCTAACACTAACCCTAACCCTAACCCTAGCCCATACCCTACGCCGTACCCGAACCCCTCCCCGAACCCGTACCCTAAGCCGTACCCTAACCCTAACCCTAACCCTAACCCTAACCCTAAGCTACCCTTGACTGCTTCTGCCTCCAATAGATTTCCTAAGCACTAGTGTTTTAAGGAACAGGTTAAAAAGAGAATCCAAATGTGATTTCTTGAGAATGGGTGTGTTCCTTATCTTATCCTAGTGTCTAAACTCTTCTCCATGGCTGGACCCCCAAATAATATTCCTTTACGTGCTAAGGGGTATCTAGAGAGTGGGATAGGTTTAATAACTACCCTAACCCTTACGCGTACCCTAACCCTAACCCCTACCCTAACCCTAACGCCTACCCTAATCCTAACCCGTACCCTAAACCGAGCCCTAACCCTAACACTAACCCTAACCCTAACCCTAGCCCATACCATACGCCGTACCCGAACCCCTCCCCGAACCCGTACCCTAAGCCGTACCCTAACCCTAACCCTAACCCTAAGCTACCCTTGACTGCTTCTGCCTCCAATAGATTTCCTAAGCACTAGTGTTTTAAGGAACAGGTTAAAAAGAGAATCCTAATGTGATTTCTTGAGAATGGGTGTGTTCCTTATCTTATCCTAGTGTCTAAACTCTTCTCCATGGCTGGACCCCCAAATAATATTCCTTTACGTGCTAAGGGGAATCTAGAGAGTGGGATAGGTTTAATAACTACCCTAACCCTAACGCGTACCCTAACCCTAACCCCTACCCTAACCCTAACGCGTACACTAATCCTAACCCGTACCCTAAACCGAGCCCTAACCCTAACACTAACCCTAACCCTAACCCTAGCCCATACCCTACGCCGTACCCGAACCCCTCCCTGAACCCGTACCCTAAGCCGTACCCTAACCCTAACCCGAACCCTAACCTTAACCCCAAGCTACCCTTGACTGCTTCTGCCTCCAATAGATTTCCTAAGCACTAGTGTTTTAAGGAACAGTTTAAAAAGAGAATCCTAATGTGATTTCTTGAGAATGGGTGTGTTCCTTATCTTATCCTAGTGTCTAAACTCTTCTCCATGGCTGGACCCCCAAATAATATTCCTTTACGTGCTAATGGGTATCTAGAGAGTGGGATAGGTTTAATAACTACCCTAACCCTAACGCGTACCGAACCCTAACCCCTACCCTAACCCTAATGCGTAACCTAATCCTAACCCGTAACCTAAACCGAGCCCTAACCCTAACACTAACCCTAACCCTAACCCTAGCCCATACCCTACGCCGTACCCGTACCCCTCCCCGAACCCGTACCCTAAGCCGTACCCTAACCCTAACCCTAACCCTAACCCTAACCCTAAGCTACCCTTGACTGCTTCTGCCTCCAATAGATTTCCTAAGCACTAGTGTTTTAAGGAACAGGTTAAAAAGAGAATCCTAATGTGATTTCTTGAGAATGGGTGTGTTCCTTATCTTATCCTAGTGTCTAAACTCTTCTCCATGGCTGGACCCCCAAATAATATTCCTTTACGTGCTAAGGGGTATCTAGAGAGTGGGATAGGTTTAATAACTACCCTAACCCTAACGCGTACCCTAACCCTAACCCCTACCCTAACCCTAACGCGTACCCTAATCCTAACCCGTACCCTAAACCTAGCCCTAACCCTAACACTAACCCTAACCCTAACCCTAGCCCATACCCTACGCCGTACCCGTACCCCTCCCCGAACCTGTACCCTAAGCCGTACCCTAACCCTAACCCTAACCCTAAGTTACCCTTGACTGCTTCTGCCTCCAATAGATTTCCTAAGCACTAGTGTTTTAAGGAACAGGTTAAAAAGAGAATCCTAATGTGATTTCTTGAGAATGGGTGTGTTCCTTATCTTATCCTAGTGTCTAAACTCTTCTCCATGGCTGGACCCCCAAATAATATTCCTTTACGTGCTAAGGGGTATCTAGAGAGTGGGATAGGTTTAATAACTACCCTAACCCTAACGCGTACCCTAACCCTAACCCCTAACCTAACCCTAACGCGTACCCTATTCCTAACCCGTACCTTAAACCGAGCCCTAACCCTAACACTAACCCTAACCCTAACCCTAGGCCATACCCTACGCCGTACCCGAACCCCTCCCCGAACCCGTACCCTAAGCCGTACCCTAACCCTAACCCTAACCCTAAGCTACCCTTGACTGCTTCTGCCTCCAATAGATTTCCTAAGCACTAGTGTTTTAGGGAACAGGTTAAAAAGAGAATCCTAATGTGATTTCTTGAGAATGGGTGTGTTCCTTATCTTTTCCTAGTGTCTAAACTCTTCTCCATGGCTGGACCCCCAAATAATATTCCTTTACGTGCTAAGGGGTATCTAGAGAGTGGGATAGGTTTAATAACTACCCTAACCCTAACGCGTACCCTAACCCTAACCCCTACCCTAACCCTAACGTGTACCCTAATCCTAACCCGTACCCTAAACCGAGCCCTAACCCTAACACTAAACCTAACCCTAACCCTAGCCCATACCCTACGCCGTACCCGAACCCCTCCCTGAACCCGTACCCTAAGCCGTACCCTAACCCTAACCCTAACCCTAACCCTAACCCTAACCCTAACCCTAACCCACCCTTGACTGCTTCTGCCTCCAATAGATTTCCTAAGCACTAGTGTTTTAAGGAACAGGTTAAAAAGAGAATCCTAATGTGATTTCTTGAGAATGGGTGTGTTCCTTATCTTATCCTAGTGTCTAAACTCTTCTCCATGGCTGGACCCCCAAATAATATTCCTTTACGTGCTAAGGGGTATCTAGAGAGTGGGATAGGTTTAATAACTACCCTAACCCTAACGCGTACCCTAACCCTAACCCCTAACCTAACCCTAACGCGTACCCTAATCCTAACCCGTACCTTAAACCGAGCCCTAACCCTAACACTAACCCTAACCCTAACCCTAGCCCATACCCTACGCCGTAACCGAACCCCTCCCCGAACCCGTACCCTAAGCCGTACCCTAACCCTAACCCTAACCCTAACCCTAACCCTAACCCTAAGCTACCCTTGACTGCTTCTGCCTCCAATAGATTTCCTAAGCACTAGTGTTTTAAGGAACAGGTTAAAAAGAGAATCCTAATGTGATTTCTTGAGAATGGGTGTGTTCCTTATCTTATCGTAGTGTCTAAACTCTTCTCCATGGCTGGACCCCCAAATAATATTCCTTTACGTGCTAAGGGGTATCTAGAGAGTGGGATAGGTTTAATAACTACCCTAACCCTAACGCGTACCCTAACCCTAACCCTAACGCGTACCCTAATCCTAACCCGTACTCTAAACCGAGCCCTAACCCTAACACTAACCCTAACCCTAACCCTAGCCCATACCCTACGCCGTACCCGAACCCCTCCCCGAACCCGTACCCTAAGCTGTACCCTAACCCTAACCCTAACCCTAACCCTAACCCTAAGCTACCCTTGACTGGTTCTGCCTCCAATAGATTTCCTAAGCACTATTGTTTTAAGGAACAGGTTATAAAGAGAATCCTAATGTGATTTCTTGAGAATGGGTGTGTTCCTTATCGTATCCTAGTGTCTAAACTCTTCTCCATGGCTGGACCCCCAAATCATATTCCTTTACGTGCTAAGGGGTATCTAGAGAGTGGCATAGGTTTAATAACTACCCTAACCCTAACGCGTACCCTAACCCTAACCCCTACCCTAACCCTAACGCATACCCTAATCCTAACCCGTACCCTAAACCGAGCCCTAACCCTAACACTAACCCTAACCCTAACCCTAGCCCATACCCTACGCCGTACCCGAACCCCTCCCCGAACCCGTACCCTAAGCTGTACCCTAACCCTAACCCTAACCCTAACCCTAACCCTAATCTATCCTTGACTGCTTCTGCCTCCAATAGATTTCCTAAGCACTAGTGTTTTAAGGAACAGGTTAAAAAGAGAATCCTAATGTGATTTCTTGAGAATGGGTGTGTTCCTTATCGTATCCTAGTGTCTAAACTCTTCTCCATGGCTGGACCCCCAAATAATATTCCTTTACGTGCTAAGGGGTATCTAGAGAGTGGGATAGGTTTAATAACTACCCTAACCCTAACGCGTACCCTAACCCTAACCCCTACCCTAACCCTAACACGTACCCTAATCCTAACCCGTACCCTAAACCGAGCCCTAACCCTAACACTAACCCTAACCCTAACCCTAGCCCATACCCTACACCGTACCCGAGCCCCTCCCCGAACCCGTACCCTAAGCTGTACCCTAACCCTAACCCTAACCCTAACCCTAACCCTAAGCTACCCTTGACTGCTTCTGCCTCCAATAGATTTCCTAAGCACTAGTGTTTTAAGGAACAGGTTAAAAAGAGAATCCTAATGTGATTTCTTGAGAATGGGTGTGTTCCTTATCTTATCCTAGTGTCTAAACTCTTCTCCATGGCTGGACCCCCAAATAATATTCCTTTACGTGCTAAGGGGTATCTAGAGAGTGGGATAGGTTTAATAACTACCCTAACCCTAACGCGTACCCTAACCCTAACCCCTACCCTAACCCTAACGCGTACCCTAATCCTAACCCGTACCCTAAACCGAGCCCTAACCCTAACACTAACCCTAACCCTAGCCCATACCCTACGCCGTACCCGAGCCCCTCCCCGAACCCGTACCCTAAGCTGTACCCTAACCCTAACCCTAACCCTAACCCTAACCCTAAGCTACCCTTGACTGCTTCTGCCTCCAATAGATTTCCTAAGCACTAGTGTTTTAAGGAACAGGTTAAAAAGAGAATCCTAATGTGACTTCTTGAGAATGGGTGTGTTCCTTATCTTTTCCTAGTGTCTAAACTCTTCTCCATGGCTGGACCCCCAAATAATATTCCTTTACGTGGTAAGGGGTATCTAGAGAGTGGGATAGGTTTAATAACTACCCTAACCCTAACGCGTACCCTAACCCTAACCCCTACCCTAACCCTAACGTGTACCCTAATCCTAACCCGTACCCTAAACCGAGCCCTAACCCTAACACTAAACCTAACCCTAACCCTAGCCCATACACTACGCCGTACCCGAACCCCTCCCTGAACCCGTACCCTAAGCCGTACCCTAACCCTAACCCTAACCCTAACCCTAACCCTAACCCTAACCCTAACCCACCCTTGACTGCTTCTGCCTCCAATAGATTTCCTAAGCACTAGTGTTTTAAGGAACAGGTTAAAAAGAGAATCCTAATGTGATTTCTTGAGAATGGGTGTGTTCCTTATCTTATCCTAGTGTCTAAACTCTTCTCCATGGCTGGACCCCCAAATAATATTCCTTTACGTGCTAAGGGGTATCTAGAGAGTGGGATAGGTTTAATAACTACCCTAACCCTAACGCGTACCCTAACCCTAACCCCTACCCTAACACTAACGCGTACCCTAATCCTAACCCGTAACCTAAACCGAGCCCTAACCCTAACACTAACCCTAATCCTAACCCTAGCCCATACCCTACGCCGTACCCGAACCCCTCCCCGAACCCGTAACCTAAGCCGTACCCTAACCCTAACCCTAACCCTAACCCTAACCCTAAGCTACCCTTGACTGCTTCTGCCTCCAATAGATTTCCTAAGCACTAGTGTTTTAAGGAACAGGTTAAAAAGAGAATCCAAATGTGATTTCTTGAGAATGGGTGTGTTCCTTATCTTATCCTAGTGTCTAAACTCTTCTCCATGGCTGGACCCCCAAATAATATTCCTTTACGTGCTAAGGGGTATCTAGAGAGTGGGATAGGTTTAATAACTACCCTAACCCTAACGCGTACCCTAACCCTAACCCCTAACCTAACCCTAACGCGTACCCTAATCCTAACCCGTACCTTAAACCGAGCCCTAACCCTAACACTAACCCTAACCCTAACCCTAGCCCATACCCTACGCCGTACCCGAACCCCTCCCCGAACCCGTACCCTAAGCCGTACCCTAACCCTAACCCTAACCCTAAGCTACCCTTGACTGCTTCTGCCTCCAATAGATTTCCTAAGCACTAGTGTTTTAAGGAACAGGTTAAAAAGAGAATCCTAATGTGATTTCTTGAGAATGGGTGTGTTCCTTATCTTATCCTAGTGTCTAAACTCTTCTCCATGGCTGGACCCCCAAATAATATTCCTTTACGTGCTAAGGGGTATCTAGAGAGTGGGATAGGTTTAATAACTACCCTAACCCTAACGCGTACCCTAACCCTAACCCCTACCCTAACCCTAACGCGTACCCTAATCCTAACCCGTACCCTAAACCGAGACCTAACCCTAACACTAACCCTAACCCTAACCCTAGCCCATACCCTACGCCGTAACCGAACCCCTCCCCGAACCCGTACCCTAAGCCGTACCCTAACCCTAACCCTAACCCTAACCCTAACCCTAACCCTAAGCTACCCTTGACTGCTTCTGCCTCCAATAGATTTCCTAAGCACTAGTGTTTTAAGGAACAGGTTAAAAAGAGAATCCTAATGTGATTTCTTGAGAATGGGTGTGTTCCTTATCTTATCGTAGTGTCTAAACTCTTCTCCATGGCTGGACCCCCAAATAATATTCCTTTACGTGCTAAGGGGTATCTAGAGAGTGGGATAGGTTTAATAACTACCCTAACCCTAACGCGTACCCTAACCCTAACCCCTACCCTAACCCTAACGCGTACCCTAATCCTAACCCGTACCCTAAACCGAGCCCTAACCCTAACACTAACCCTAACACTAACCCTAGCCCATACCCTACGCCGTACCCGAACCCCTCCCCGAACCCGTACCCTAAGCCGTACCCTAACCCTAACCCTAACCCTAACCCTAACCCTAAGCTACCCTTGACTGGTTCTGCCTCCAATAGATTTCCTAAGCACTAGTGTTTTAAGGAACAGGTTAAAAAGAGAATCCTAATGTGATTTCTTGAGAATGGGTGTGTTCCTTATCGTATCCTAGTGTCTAAACTCTTCTCCATGGCTGGACCCCCAAATCATATTCCTTTACGTGCTAAGGGGTATCTAGAGAGTGGGATAGGTTTAATAACTACCCTAACCCTAACGCGTACCCTAACCCTAACCCCTACCCTAACCCTAACGCGTACCCTAATCCTAACCCGTACCCTAAACCGAGCCCTAACCCTAACACTAACCCTAACCCTAACCCTAGCCCATACCCTACGCCGTACCCGAACATCTCCCCGAACCCGTACCCTAAGCCGTACCCTAACCCTAACCCTAAACCTAACCCTAACCCTAAGCTACCCTTGACTGCTTCTGCCTCCAATAGATTTCCTAAGCACTAGTGTTTTAAGGAACAGGTTAAAAAGAGAATCCTAATGTGATTTCTTGAGAATGGGTGTGTTCCTTATCTTATCCTAGTGTCTAAACTCTTCTCCATGGCTGGACCCCCAAATAATATTCCTTTACGTGCTAAGGGGTATCTAGAGAGTGGGATAGGTTTAATAACTACCCTAACCCTAACGCGTACCCTAACCCTAACCCCTACCCTAACCCTAACACGTACCCTAATCCTAACCCATACCCTAAACCGAGCCCTAACCCTAACACTAACCCTAACCCTAACCCTAGCCCATACCCTACACCGTACCCGAGCCCCTACCCGAACCCGTACCCTAAGCTGTACCCTAACCCTAACCCTAACCCTAAACCTAACCCTAAGCTACCCTTGACTGCTTCTGCCTCCAATAGATTTCCTAAGCACTAGTGTTTTAAGGAACAGGTTAAAAAGAGAATCCTAATGTGATTTCTTGAGAATGGGTGTGTTCCTTATCTTATCCTAGTGTCTAAACTCTTCTCCATGGCTGGACCCCCAAATAATATTCCTTTACGTGCTAAGGGGTATCTAGAGAGTGGGATAGGTTTAATAACTACCCTAACCCCAACGCGTACCCTAACCCTAACCCCTACCCTAACCCTAACGCGTACCCTAATCCTAACCCGTACCCTAAACCGAGCCCTAACCCTAACACTAACCCTAACACTAACCCTAGCCCATACCCTATGCCGTACCCGAACCCCTCCCCGAACACGTACCCTAAGCCATACCCTAACCCTAACCCTAACCCTAACCCTAACCCTAAGCTACCCTTGACTGCTTCTGCCTCCAATAGATTTCCTAAGCACTAGTGTTTTAAGGAACAGGTTAAAAAGAGAATCCAAATGTGATTTCTTGAGAATGGGTGTGTTCCTTATCTTATCCTAGTGTCTAAACTCTTCTCCATGGCTGGACCCCCAAATCATATTCCTTTACGTGCTAAGGGGTATCTAGAGAGTGGGATAGGTTTAATAACTACCCTAACCCTAACGCGTACCCTAAGCCTAACCCCTACCCTAACCCTAACGCGTACCCTAATCCTAACCCGTACCCTAAACCGAGCCCTAACCCTAACACTAACCCTAACCCTAACCCTAGCCCATACCCTACACCGTACCCGAACCCCTCCCCGAACCCGTACCCTAAGCCGTACCCTAACCCTAACCCTAACCCTAACCTACCCTTGACTGCTTCTCCCTCCAATAGATTTCCTAAGCACTAGTGTTTTAAGGAACAGGTTAAAAAGAGAATCCTAATGTGATTTCTGGAGAATGGGTGTGTTCCTTATCTTTTCCTAGTGTCTAAACTCTTCTCCATGGCTGGACCCCCAAATAATATTCCTTTACGTGCTAAGGGGTATCTAGAGAGTGGGATAGGTTTAATAACTACCCTAACCCTAACGCGTACCCTAACCCTAACCCCTACCATAACCCTAACGTGTACCCTAATCCTAACCCGTACCCTAAACCGAGCCCTAACCCTAACACTAACCCTAACCCTAACCCTAGCCCATAGCCTACGCCGTACCCGAACCCCTCCCCGAACCCGTACCCTAAGCCGTACCCTAACCCTAACCCTAACCCTAAGCTACCCTTGACTGCTTCTGCCTCCAATAGATTTCCTAAGCACTAGTGTTTTAAGGAACAGGTTAAAAAGAGAATCCTAATGTGATTTCTTGAGAATGGGTGTGTTCCTTATCTTTTCCTAGTGTCTAAACTCTTCTCCATGGCTGGACCCCCAAATAATATTCCTTTACGTGCTAAGGGGTATCTAGAGAGTGGGATAGGTTTAATAACTACCCTAACCCTAACGAGTACCCTAACCCTAACCTCTACCCTAACCCTAACGCGTACCCTAATCCTAACCCGTACCCTAAACCGAGCCCTAACCCTAACACTAACCCTAACCCTAACCCTAGCCCATACCCTACGCCGTACCCGAACCCCTTCCCGAACCCGTACCCTAAGCCGTACCCTAACCCTAACCCTAACCCTAACCCTAACCCTAACCCTAAGCTACCCTTGACTGCTTCTGCCTCCAATAGATTTCCTAAGCACTAGTGTTTTAAGGAACAGGTTAAAAAGAGAATCCTAATGTGATTTCTTGAGAATGGGTGTGTTCCTTATCTTATCCTAGTGTCTAAACTCTTCTCCATGGCTGGACCCCCAAATAATATTCCTTTACGTGCTAAGGGGTATCTAGAGAGTGGGATAGGTTTAATAACTACCCTAACCCAAACGCGTACCCTAACCCTAACCCCTACCCTAACCCTAACGCGTACCCTAATCCTAACCCGTACCCTAAACCGAGCCCTAACCCTAACACTAACGCTAATCCTAATCCTAGCCCATACCCTACGCCGTACCCGAACCCCTCCCCGAACCCGTAACCTAAGCCGTACCCTAACCCTAACCCTAACCCTAACCCTAACCCTAAGCTACCCTTGACTGCTTCTGCCTCCAATAGATTTCCTAAGCACTAGTGTTTTAAGGAACAGGTTAAAAAGAGAATCCAAATGTGATTTCTTGAGAATGGGTGTGTTCCTTATCTTTTCCTAGTGTCTAAACTCTTCTCCATGGCTGGACCCCCAAATAATATTCCTTTACGTGCTAAGGGGTATCTAGAGAGTGGGATAGGTTTAATAACTACCCTAACCCTAACGCGTACCCTAACCCTAACCCCTAACCTAACCCTAACGCGTACCCTAATCCTAACCCGTACCTTGAACCGAGCCCTAACCCTAACACTAACCCTAACCCTAACCCTAGCCCATACCCTACGCCGTACCCGAACCCCTCCCCGAACCCGTACCCTAAGCCGTACCCTAACCCTAACCCTAACCCTAAGCTACCCTTGACTGCTTCTGCCTCCAATAGATTTCCTAAGCACTAGTGTTTTAAGGAACAGGTTAAAAAGAGAATCCTAATGTGATTTCTTGAGAATGGGTGTGTTCCTTATCTTATCCTAGTGTCTAAACTCTTCTCCATGGCTGGACCCCCAAATAATATTCCTTTACGTGCTAAGGGGTATCTAGAGAGTGGGATAGGTTTAATAACTACCCTAACCCTAACGCGTACCCTAACCCTAACCCCTACCCTAACCCTAACGCGTACCCTAATCCTAACCCGTACCCTAAACCGAGCCCTAACCCTAACACTAACCCTAACCCTAACCCTAGCCCATACCCTACGCCGTAACCGAACCCCTCCCCGAACCCGTACCCTAAGCCGTACCCTAACCCTAACCCTAACCCTAACCCTAACCCTAACCCTAAGCTACCCTTGACTGCTTCTGCCTCCAATAGATTTCCTAAGCACTAGTGTTTTAAGGAACAGGTTAAAAAGAGAATCCTAATGTGATTTCTTGAGAATGGGTGTGTTCCTTATCTTATCGTAGTGTCTAAACTCTTCTCCATGGCTGGACCCCCAAATAATATTCCTTTACGTGCTAAGGGGTATCTAGAGAGTGGGATAGGTTTAACAACTACCCTAACCCTAACGCGTACCCTAACCCTAACCCCTACCCTAACCCTAACGCGTACCCTAATCCTAACCCGTACCCTAAACCGAGCCCTAACCCTAACACTAACCCTAACCCTAACCCTAGCCCATACCCTACGCCGTACCCGAACCCCTCCCCGAACCCGTACCCTAAGCCGTACCCTAACCCTAACCCTAACCCTAACCCTAACCCTAAGCTACCCTTGACTGGTTCTGCCTCCAATAGATTTCCTAAGCACTAGTGTTTTAAGGAACAGGTTAAAAAGAGAATCCTAATGTGATTTCTTGAGAATGGGTGTGTTCCTTATCGTATCCTAGTGTCTAAACTCTTCTCCATGGCTGGACCCCCAAATCATATTCCTTTACGTGCTAAGGGGTATCTAGAGAGTGGGATAGGTTTAATAACTACCCTAACCCTAACGCGTACCCTAACCCTAACCCCTACCCTAACCCTAACGCATACCCTAATCCTAACCCGTACCCTAAACCGAGCCCTAACCCTAACACTAACCCTAACCCTAACCCTAGCCCATACCCTGCGCCGTACCCGAACATCTCCCCGAACCCGTACCCTAAGCCGTACCCTAACCCTAACCCTAAACCTAACCCTAACCCTAAGCTACCCTTGACTGCTTCTGCCTCCAATAGATTTCCTAAGCACTAGTGTTTTAAGGAACAGGTTAAAAAGAGAATCCTAATGTGATTTCTTGAGAATGGGTGTGTTCCTTATCTTATCCTAGTGTCTAAACTCTTCTCCATGGCTGGACCCCCAAATAATATTCCTTTACGTGCTAAGGGGTATCTAGAGAGTGGGATAGGTTTAATAACTACCCTAACCCTAACGCGTACCCTAACCCTAACCCCTACCCTAACCCTAACACGTACCCTAATCCTAACCCATACCCTAAACCGAGCCCTAACCCTAACACTAACCCTAACCCTAACCCTAGCCCATACCCTACACCGTACCCGAGCCCCTACCCGAACCCGTACCCTAAGCTGTACCCTAACCCTAACCCTAACCCTAAACCTAACCCTAAGCTACCCTTGACTGCTTCTGCCTCCAATAGATTTCCTAAGCACTAGTGTTTTAAGGAACAGGTTAAAAAGAGAATCGTAATGTGATTTCTTGAGAATGGGTGTGTTCCTTATCTTATCCTAGTGTCTAAACTCTTCTCCATGGCTGGACCCCCAAATAATATTCCTTTAGGTGCTAAGGGGTATCTAGAGAGTGGGATAGGTTTAATAACTACCCTAACCCCAACGCGTACCCTAACCCTAACCCCTACCCTAACCCTAACGCGTACCCTAATCCTAACCCGTACCCTAAACCGAGCCCTAACCCTAACACTAACCCTAACACTAACCCTAGCCCATACCCTATGCCGTACCCGAACCCCTCCCCGAACACGTACCCTAAGCCATACCCTAACCCTAACCCTAACCCTAACCCTAACCCTAAGCTACCCTTGACTGCTTCTGCCTCCAATAGATTTCCTAAGCACTAGTGTTTTAAGGAACAGGTTAAAAAGAGAATCCAAATGTGATTTCTTGAGAATGGGTGTGTTCCTTATCTTATCCTAGTGTCTAAACTCTTCTCCATGGCTGGACCCCCAAATCATATTCCTTTACATGCTAAGGGGTATCTAGAGAGTGGGATAGGTTTAATAACTACCCTAACCCTAACGCGTACCCTAAGCCTAACCCCTACCCTAACCCTAACGCGTACCCTAATCCTAACCCGTACCCTAAACCGAGCCCTAACCCTAACACTAACCCTAACCCTAACCCTAGCCCATACCCTACACCGTACCCGAACCCCTCCCCGAACCCGTACCCTAAGCCGTACCCTAACCCTAACCCTAACCCTAACCTACCCTTGACTGCTTCTCCCTCCAATAGATTTCCTAAGCACTAGTGTTTTAAGGAACAGGTTAAAAAGAGAATCCTAATGTGATTTCTGGAGAATGGGTGTGTTCCTTATCTTTTCCTAGTGTCTAAACTCTTCTCCATGGCTGGACCCCCAAATAATATTCCTTTACGTGCTAAGGGGTATCTAGAGAGTGGGATAGGTTTAATAACTACCCTAACCCTAACGCGTACCCTAACCCTAACCCCTACCATAACCCTAACGTGTACCCTAATCCTAACCCGTACCCTAAACCGAGCCCTAACCCTAACACTAACCCTAACCCTAACCCTAGCCCATAGCCTACGCCGTACCCGAACCCCTCCCCGAACCCGTACCCTAAGCCGTACCCTAACCCTAACCCTAACCCTAAGCTACCCTTGACTGCTTCTGCCTCCAATAGATTTCCTAAGCACTAGTGTTTTAAGGAACAGGTTAAAAAGAGAATCCTAATGTGATTTCTTGAGAATGGGTGTGTTCCTTATCTTTTCCTAGTGTCTAAACTCTTCTCCATGGCTGGACCCCCAAATAATATTCCTTTACGTGCTAAGGGGTATCTAGAGAGTGGGATAGGTTTAATAACTACCCTAACCCTAACGAGTACCCTAACCCTAACCCCTACCCTAACCCTAACGCGTACCCTAATCCTAACCCGTACCCTAAACCGAGCCCTAACCCTAACACTAACCCTAACCCTAACCCTAGCCCATACCCTACGCCGTACCCGAACCCCTTCCCTAACCCGTACCCTAAGCCGTACCCTAACCCTAACCCTAACCCTAACCCTAACCCTAACCCTAAGCTACCCTTGACTGCTTCTGCCTCCAATAGATTTCCTAAGCACTAGTGTTTTAAGGAACAGGTTAAAAAGAGAATCCTAATGTGATTTCTTGAGAATGGGTGTGTTCCTTATCTTATCCTAGTGTCTAAACTCTTCTCCATGGCTGGACCCCCAAATAATATTCCTTTACGTGCTAAGGGGTATCTAGAGAGTGGGATAGGTTTAATAACTACCCTAACCCAAACGCGTACCCTAACCCTAACCCCTACCCTAACCCTAACGCGTATCCTAATCCTAACCCGTACCCTAAACCGAGCCCTAACCCTAACACTAACCCTAACCCTAACCCTAGCCCATACCCTACGCCGTACCCGAACCCCTCCCCGAACCCGTACCCTAAGCCGTACCCTAACCCTAACCCTAACCCTAACCCTAACCCTAAGCTACCCTTGACTGCTTCTGCCTCCAATAGATTTCCTAAGCACTAGTGTTTTAAGGAACAGGTTAAAAAGAGAATCCTAATGTGATTTCTTGAGAATGGGTGTGTTCCTTATCGTATCCTAGTGTCTAAACTCTTCTCCATGGCTGGACCCCCAAATCATATTCCTTTACGTGCTAAGGGGTATCTAGAGAGTGGGATAGGTTTAATAACTACCCTAACCCTAACGCGTACCCTAACCCTAACCCCTACCCTAACCCTAACGCGTACCCTAATCCTAACCCGTACCCTAAACCGAGCCCTAACCCTAACACTAACCCTAACCCTAACCCTAGCCCATACCCTACGCCGTACCCGAACATCTCCCTGAACCCGTACCCTAAGCCGTACCCTAACCCTAACCCTAAACCTAACCCTAACCCTAAGCTACCCTTGACTGCTTCTGCCTCCAATAGATTTCCTAAGCACTAGTGTTTTAAGGAACAGGTTAAAAAGAGAATCCTAATGTGATTTCTTGAGAATGGGTGTGTTCCTTATCTTATCCTAGTGTCTAAACTCTTCTCCATGGCTGGACCCCCAAATAATATTCCTTTACGTGCTAAGGGGTATCTAGAGAGTGGGATAGGTTTAATAACTACCCTAACCCTAACGCGTACCCTAACCCTAACCCCTACCCTAACCCTAACGCGTACCCTAATCCTAACCCGTACCCTAAACCGAGCCCTAACCCTAACACTAACCCTAACCCTAACCCTAGCCCATACCCTACGCCGTATCCGAACCCCTCCCCGAACCCGTACCCTAAGCCGTACCCTAACCCTAACCCTAACCTTAACCCTAACCCTAAGCTACCCTTGACTGCTTCTGCCTCCAATAGATTTCCTAAGCACTAGTGTTTTAAGGAACAGGTTAAAAAGAGAATCCTAATGTGATTTCTTGAGAATGGGTGTGTTCCTTATCGTATCCTAGTGTCTAAACTCTTCTCCATGGCTGGACCCCCAAATCATATTCCTTTACGTGCTAAGGGGTATCTAGAGAGTGGGATAGGTTTAATAACTACCCTAACCCTAACGCGTACCCTAACCCTAACCCCTACCCTAACCCTAACGCGTACCCTAATCCTAACCCGTACCCTAAACCGAGCCCTAACCCTAACACTAACCCTAACCCTAACCCTAGCCCATACCCTACGCCGTACCCGAACATCTCCCTGAACCCGTACCCTAAGCCGTACCCTAACCCTAACCCTAAACCTAACCCTAACCCTAAGCTACCCTTGACTGCTTCTGCCTCCAATAGATTTCCTAAGCACTAGTGTTTTAAAGAACAGGTTAAAAAGAGAATCCTAATGTGATTTCTTGAGAATGGGTGTGTTCCTTATCTTATCCTAGTGTCTAAACTCTTCTCCATGGCTGGACCCCCAAATAATATTCCTTTACGTGCTAAGGGGTATCTAGAGAGTGGGATAGGTTTAATAACTACCCTCACCCTAACGCGTACCCTAACCCTAACCCCTACCCTAACCCTAACGCGTGCCCTAATCCTAACCCGTACCCTAAACCGAGCCCTAACCCTAACACTAACCCTAACCCTAACCCTAGCCCATACCCTACGCCGTAACCGAACCCCTCCCCGAACCCGTACCCTAAGCCGTACCCTAACCCTAACCCTAACCCTAACCCTAACCCTAAACCTAAGCTACCCTTGACTGCTTCTGCCTCCAATAGATTTCCTAAGCACTAGTGTTTTAAGGAACAGGTTAAAAAGAGAATCCTAATGTGATTTCTTGAGAATGGGTGTGTTCCTTATCTTATCGTAGTGTCTAAACTCTTCTCCATGGCTGGACCCCCAAATAATATTCCTTTACGTGCTAACGGGTATCTAGAGAGTGGGATAGGTTTAATAACTACCCTAACCCTAACGCGTACCCTAACCCTAACCCCTACCCTAACCCTAACGCGTACCCTAATCCTAACCCGTACCCTAAACCGAGCCCTAACCCTAACACTAACCCTAACCCTAACCCTAGCCCATACCCTACGCCGTACCCGAACCCCTCCCCGAACCCGTACCCTAAGCCGTACCCTAACCCTAACCCTAACCCTAACCCTAACCCTAAGCTACCCTTGACTGGTTCTGCCTCCAATAGATTTCCTAAGCACTAGTGTTTTAAGGAACAGGTTAAAAAGAGAATCCTAATGTGATTTCTTGAGAATGGGTGTGTTCCTTATCGTATCCTAGTGTCTAAACTCTTCTCCATGGCTGGACCCCCAAATCATATTCCTTTACGTGCTAAGGGGTATCTAGAGAGTGGGATAGGTTTAATAACTACCCTAACCCTAATGCGTACCCTAACCCTAACCCCTACCCTAACCCTAACGCGTACCCTAATCCTAACCCGTACCCTAAACCGAGCCCTAACCCTAACACTAACCCTAACCCTAACCCTAGCCCATACCCTACGCCGTACCCGAACATCTCCCCGAACCCGTACCCTAAGCCGTACCCTAACCCTAACCCTAAACCTAACCCTAACCCTAAGCTACCCTTGACTGCTTCTGCCTCCAATAGATTTCCTAAGCACTAGTGTTTTAAGGAACAGGTTAAAAAGAGAATCCTAATGTGATTTCTTGAGAATGGGTGTGTTCCTTATCTTATCCTAGTGTCTAAACTCTTCTCCATGGCTGGACCCCCAAATAATATTCCTTTACGTGCTAAGGGGTATCTAGAGAGTGGGATAGGTTTAATAACTACCCTAACCCTAACGCGTACCCTAACCCTAACCCCTACCCTAACCCTAACACGTACCCTAATCCTAACCCATAACCTAAACCGAGCCCTAACCCTAACACTAACCCTAACCCTAACCCTAGCCCATACCCTACACCGTACCCGAGCCCCTCCCCGAACCCGTACCCTAAGCTGTACCCTAACCCTAACCCTAACCCTAAACCTAACCCTAAGCTACCCTTGACTGCTTCTGCCTCCAATAGATTTCCTAAGCACTAGTGTTTTAAGGAACGGGTTAAAAAGAGAATCCTAATGTGATTTCTTGAGAATGGGTGTGTTCCTTATCTTATCCTAGTGTCTAAACTCTTCTCCATGGCTGGACCCCCAAATAATATTCCTTTACGTGCTAAGGGGTATCTAGAGAGTGGGATAGGTTTAATAACTACCCTAACCCCAACGCGTACCCTAACCCTAACCCCTACCCTAACCCTAACGCGTACCCTAATCCTAACCCGTACCCTAAACCGAGCCCTAACCCTAACACTAACCCTAACACTAACCCTAGCCCATACCCTACGCCGTACCCGAACCCCTCCCCGAACACGTACCCTAAGCCGTACCCTAACCCTAACCCTAACCCTAACCCTAACCCTAAGCTACCCTTGACTGCTTCTGCCTCCAATAGATTTCCTAAGCACTAGTGTTTTAAGGAACAGGTTAAAAAGAGAATCCAAATGTGATTTCTTGAGAATGGGTGTGTTCCTTATCTTATCCTAGTGTCTAAACTCTTCTCCATGGCTGGACCCCCAAATCATATTCCTTTACGTGCTAAGGGGTATCTAGAGAGTGGGATAGGTTTAATAACTACCCTAACCCTAACGCGTACCCTAAGCCTAACCCCTACCCTAACCCTAACGCGTACCCTAATCCTAACCCGTACCCTAAACCGAGCCCAAACCCTAACACTAACCCTAACCCTAACCCTAGCCCATACCCTACACCGTACCCGAACCCCTCCCCGAACCCGTACCCTAAGCCGTACCCTAACCCTAACCCTAACCCTAACCTACCCTTGACTGCTTCTGCCTCCAATAGATTTCCTAAGCACTAGTGTTTTAAGGAACAGGTTAAAAAGAGAATCCTAATGTGATTTCTGGAGAATGGGTGTGTTCCTTATCTTTTCCTAGTGTCTAAACTCTTCTCCATGGCTGGACCCCCAAATAATATTCCTTTACGTGCTAAGGGGTATCTAGAGAGTGGGATAGGTTTAATAACTACCCTAACCCTAACGCGTACCCTAACCCTAACCCCTACCCTAACCCTAACGTGTACCCTAATCCTAACCCGTACCCTAAACCGAGCCCTAACCCTAACACTAACCCTAACCCTAACCCTAGCCCATAGCCTACGCCGTACCCGAACCCCTCCCCGAACCCGTACCCTAAGCCGTACCCTAACCCTAACCCTAACCCTAAGCTACCCTTGACTGCTTCTGCCTCCAATAGATTTCCTAAGCACTAGTGTTTTAAGGAACAGGTTAAAAAGAGAATCCTAATGTGATTTCTTGAGAATGGGTGTGTTCCTTATCTTTTCCTAGTGTCTAAACTCTTCTCCATGGCTGGACCCCCAAATAATATTCCTTTACGTGCTAAGGGGTATCTAGAGAGTGGGATAGGTTTAATAACTACCCTAACCCTAACGCGTACCCTAACCCTAACCCCTACCCTAACACTAACGCGTACCCTAATCCTAACCCGTACCCTAAACCGAGCCCTAACCCTAACACTAACCCTAACCCTAACCCTAGCCCATACCCTACGCCGTACCCGAACCCCTCCCCGAACCCGTACCCCAAGCCGTACCCTAACCCTAACCCTAACCCTAACCCTAACCCTAAGCTACCCTTGACTGCTTCTGCCTCCAATAGATTTCCTAAGCACTAGTGTTTTAAGGAACAGGTTAAAAAGAGAATCCTAATGTGATTTCTTGAGAATGGGTGTGTTCCTTATCGTATCCTAGTGTCTAAACTCTTCTCCATGGCTGGACCCCCAAATCATATTCCTTTACGTGCTAAGGGGTATCTAGAGAGTGGGATAGGTTTAATAACTACCCTAACCCTAACGCGTACCCTAACCCTAACCCCTACCCTAACCCTAACGCGTACCCTAATCCTAACCCGTACCCTAAACCGAGCCCTAACCCTAACACTAACCCTAACCCTAACCCTAGCCCATACCCTACGCCGTACCCGAACATCTCCCTGAACCCGTACCCTAAGCCGTACCCTAACCCTAACCCTAAACCTAACCCTAACCCTAAGCTACCCTTGACTGCTTCTGCCTCCAATAGATTTCCTAAGCACTAGTGTTTTAAGGAACAGGTTAAAAAGAGAATCCTAATGTGATTTCTTGAGAATGGGTGTGTTCCTTATCTTATCCTAGTGTCTAAACTCTTCTCCATGGCTGGACCCCCAAATAATATTCCTTTACGTGCTAAGGGGTATCTAGAGAGTGGGATAGGTTTAATAACTACCCTAACCCCAACACGTACCCTAAACCTAACCCCTACCCTAACCCTAACGCGTACCCTAATCCTAACCCGTACCCTAAACCGAGCCCTAACCCTAACCCTAACCCTAACACTAACCCTAGCCCGTACCCTACGCCGTACCCGAACCCCTCCCCGAACACGTACCCTAAGCCGTACCCTAACCCTAACCCTAACCCTAACCCTAACCCTAAGCTACCCTTGACTGCTTCTGCCTCCAATAGATTTCCTAAGCACTAGTGTTTTAAGGAACAGGTTAAAAAGAGAATCCAAATGTGATTTCTTGAGAATGGGTGTGTTCCTTATCTTATCCTAGTGTCTAAACTCTTCTCCATGGCTGGACCCCCAAATAATATTCCTTTACGTGCTAAGGGGTATCTAGAGAGTGGGATAGGTTTAATAGCTACCCTAACCCCAACACGTACCCTAACCCTAACCCCTACCCTAACCCTAACGCGTACCCTAATCCTAACCCGTACCGTAAACCGAGCCCTAACACTAACACTAACCCCTAACACTAACCCTAGCCCATACCCTACGCCGTACCCGAACCCCTCCCCGAACACGTACCCTAAGCCGTACCCTAACCCTAACCCTAACCCTAACCCTAACCCTAAGCTACCCTTGACTGCTTCTGCCTCCAATAGATTTCCTAAGCACTAGTGTTTTAAGGAACAGGTTAAAAAGAGAATCCAAATGTGATTTCTTGAGAATGGGTGTGTTCCTTATCTTATCCTAGTGTCTAAACTCTTCTCCATGGCTGGACCCCCAAATCATATTCCTTTACGTGCTAAGGGGTATCTAGAGAGTGGGATAGGTTTAATAACTACCCTAACCCTAACGCGTACCCTAAGCCTAACCCCTACCCTAACCCTAACGCGTACCCTAATCCTAACCCGTACCCTAAACCGAGCCCTAACCCTAACACTAACCCTAACCCTAACCCTAGCCCATACCCTACGCCTTACCCGAACCCCTCCCCGAACCCGTACCCTAAGCCGTACCCTAACCCTAACCCTAACCCTAACCCTAACCCTAAGCTACCCTTGACTGGTTCTGCCTCCAATAGATTTCCTAAGCACTAGTGTTTTAAGGAACAGGTTAAAAAGAGAATCCTAATGTGATTTCTTGAGAATGGGTGTGTTCCTTATCGTATCCTAGTGTCTAAACTCTTCTCCATGGCTGGACCCCCAAATCATATTCCTTTACGTGCTAAGGGGTATCTAGAGAGTGGGATAGGTTTAATAACTACCCTAACCCTAACGCGTACCCTAACCCTAACCCCTACCCTAACCCTAACGCGTACCCTAATCCTAACCCGTACCCTAAACCGAGCCCTAACCCTAACACTAACCCTAACCCTAACCCTAGCCCATACCCTACGCCGTACCCGAACATCTCCCCGAACCCGTACCCTAAGCCGTACCCTAACCCTAACCCTAAACCTAACCCTAACCCTAAGCTACCCTTGACTGCTTCTGCCTCCAATAGATTTCCTAAGCACTAGTGTTTTAAGGAACAGGTTAAAAAGAGAATCCTAATGTGATTTCTTGAGAATGGGTGTGTTCCTTATCTTATCCTAGTGTCTAAACTCTTCTCCATGGCTGGACCCCCAAATAATATTCCTTTACGTGCTAAGGGGTATCTAGAGAGTGGGATAGGTTTAATAACTACCCTAACCCTAACGCGTACCCTAACCCTAACCCCTACCCTAACCCTAACACGTACCCTAATCCTAACCCGTACCCTAAACCGAGCCCTAACCCTAACACTAACCCTAACCCTAACCCTAGCCCATACCCTACACCGTACCCGAGCCCCTCCCCGAACCCGTACCCTAAGCTGTACCCTAACCCTAACCCTAACCCTAACCCTAACCCTAAGCTACCTTTGACTGCTTCTGCCTCCAATAGATTTCCTAAGCACTAGTGTTTTAAGGAACAGGTTAAAAAGAGAATCCTAATGTGATTTCTTGAGAATGGGTTGTGTTCCTTATCTTATCCTAGTGTCTAAACACTTCTCCATGGCTGGACCCCCAAATAATATTCCTTTACGTGCTAAGGGGTATCTAGAGAGTGGGATAGGTTTAATAACTACCCTAACCCCAACACGTACCCTAACCCTAACCCCTACCCTAACCCTAACGCGTACCCTAATCCTAACCCGTACCCTAAACCGAGCCCTAACCCTAACACTAACCCTAACACTAACCCTAGCACATACCCTACGCCGTACCCGAACCCCTCCCCGAACACGTACCCTAAGCCGTACCCAAACCCTAACCCTAACCCTAACCCTAACCCTAACCCTAAGCTACCCTTGACTGCTTCTGCCTCCAATAGATTTCCTAAGCACTAGTGTTTTAAGGAACAGGTTAAAAAGAGAATCCTAATGTGATTTCTTGAGAATGGGTGTGTTCCTTATCTTATCCTAGTGTCTAAACTCTTCTCCATGGCTGGACCCCCAAATAATATTCCTTTACGTGCTAAGGGGTATCTAGAGAGTGGGATAGGTTTAATAACTACCCTAACCCTAACGCGTACCCTAACCCTAACCCCTACCCTAACACTAACGCGTACCCTAATCCTAACCCGTACCCTAAACCGAGCCCTAACCCTAACACTAACCCTAACCCTAACCCTACCCCATACCCTACGCCGTACCCGAACCCCTCCCCGAACACGTACCCTAAGCCGTACCCAAACCCTAACCCTAACCCTAACCCTAACCCTAAGCTACCCTTGACTGCTTCTGCCTCCAATAGATTTCCTAAGCAATAGTGTTTTAAGGAACAGGTTAAAAAGAGAATCCAAATGTGATTTCTTGAGAATGGGTGTGTTCCTTATCTTATCCTAGTGTCTAAACTCTTCTCCATGGCTGGACCCCCAAATCATATTCCTTTACGTGCTAAGGGGTATCTAGAGAGTGGGATAGGTTTAATAACTACCCTAACCCTAACGCGTACCCTAAGCCTAACCCTACCCTAACCCTAACGCGTACCCTAATCCTAACCCGTACCCTAAACCGAGCCCTAACCCTAACACTAACCCTAACCCTAACCCTAGCCCATACCCTACGCCGTACCCGAACCCCTCCCCGAACCCGTACCCTAAGCCGTACCCTAACCCTAACCCTAACCCTAACCTACCCTTCACTGCTTCTGCCTCCAATAGATTTCCTAAGCACTAGTGTTTTAAGGAACAGGTTAAAAAGAGAATCCTAATGTGATTTCTGGAGAATGGGTGTGTTCCTTATCTTTTCCTAGTGTCTAAACTCTTCTCCATGGCTGGACCCCCAAATAATATTCCTTTACGTGCTAAGGGGTATCTAGAGAGTGGGATAGGTTTAATAACTACCCTAACCCTAACACGTACCCTAACCCTAACCCCTACCCTAACCCTAACGCGTACCCTAATCCTAACCCGTACCCTAAACCGAGCCCTAACCCTAACACTAACCCTAACCCTAACCCTAGCCCATACTCTACGCCGTACCCGAACCCCTCCCCGAACCCGTACCCTAAGCCGTACCCTAACCCTAACCCTAACCCTAACCCTAACCCTAAGCTACCCTTGACTGCTTCTGCCTCCAATAGATTTCCTAAGCACTAGTGTTTTAAGGAACAGGTTAAAAAGAGAATCCTAATGTGATTTCTTGAGAATGGGTGTGTTCCTTATCTTATCCTAGTGTCTAAACTCTTCTCCATGGCTGGACCCCCAAATAATATTCCTTTACATGCTAAGGGGTATCTAGAGAGTGGGATAGGTTTAATAACTACCCTAACCCTAACACGTACCCTAACCCTAACCCCTACCCTAACCCTAACGTGTACCCTAATCCTAACCCGTACCCTAAACCGAGCCCTAACCCTAACACTAACCCTAACCCTAACCCTAGCCCATACCCTACGCCGTACCCGAACCCCTCCCCGAATCCGTACCCTAAGCCGTACCCTAACCCTAACCCTAACCCTAAGCTACCCTTGACTGCTTCTGCCTCCAATAGATTTCCTAAGCACTAGTGTTTTAAGGAACAGGTTAAAAAGAGAATCCTAATGTGATTTCTTGAGAATGGGTGTGTTCCTTATCTTATCCTAGTGTCTAAACTCTTCTCCATGGCTGGACCCCCAAATAATATTCCTTTACGTGCTAAGGGGTATCTAGAGAGTGGGATAGGTTTAATAACTACCCTAACCCTAACGCGTACCCTAACCCTAACCCCTACCCTAACCCTAACGCGTACCCTAATCCTAACCCGTACCCTAAACCGAGCCCTAACCCTAACACTAACCCTAACCCTAACCCTAGCCCATACCCTACGCCGTACCCGAACACCTCCCCGAACCCGTACCCTAAGCCGTACCCTAACCCTAACCCTAACCCTAACCCTAACCCTAAGCTACCCTTGACTGCTTCTGCCTCCAATAGATTTCCTAAGCACTAGTGTTTTAAGGAACAGGTTAAAAAGAGAATCCTAAAGTGATTTCTTGAGAATGGGTGTGTTCCTTATCTTATCCTAGTGTCTAAACTCTTCTCCATGGCTGGACCCCCAAATAATATTCCTTTACGTGCTAAGGGTTATCTAGAGAGTGGGATATGTTTAATAACTACCCTAACCCTAACGCGTACCCTAACCCTAACCCCTACCCTAACCCTAATGCGTACCCTAATCCTAACCCGTACCCTAAACCGAGCCCTAACCCTAACACTAACCCTAACCCTAACCCTAGCCCATACCCTACGCCGTACCCGAACCCCTCCCCGAACCCGTACCCTAAGCCGTACCCTAACCCTAACCCTAACCCTAACCCTAACCCTAAGCTACCCTTGACTGCTTCTGCCTCCAATAGATTTCCTAAGAACTAGTGTTTTAAGGAACAGGTTAAAAAGAGAATCCTAATGTGATTTCTTGAGAATGGGTGTGTTCCTTATCTTATCCTAGTGTCTAAACTCTTCTCCATGGCTGGACCCCCAAATCATATTCCTTTACGTGCTAAGGGGTATCTAGAGAGTGGGATAGGTTTAATAACTACCCTAACCCTAACACGTACCCTAAGCCTAACCCCTACCCTAACCCTAACGCGTACCCTAATCCTAACCCGTACCCTAAACCGAGCCCTAAACCTAACACTAACCCTAACCCTAACCCTAGCCCATAGCCTACGCCGTACCCGAACCCCTCCCCGAACCCGTACCCTAAGCCGTACCCTAACCCTAACCCTAACCTACCCTTGACTGCTTCTGCCTCCAATAGATTTCCTAAGCACTAGTGTTTCTAGTGTTTTAAGGAACAGGTTAAAAAGAGAATCCTAATGTGATTTCTGGAGAATGGGTGTGTTCCTTATCTTTTCCTAGTGTCTAAACTCTTCTCCATGGCTGGACTCCCAAATACTATTCCTTTACGTGCTAAGGGGTATCTAGAGAGTGGGATAGGTTTAATAACTACCCTAACCCTAACGCGTACCCTAACCCTAACCCCTACCCTAACCCTAACGCGTACCCTAATCCTAACCCGTACCCTAAACCGAGCCCTAACCCTAACACTAACCCTAACCCTAACCCTAGCCCATACCCTACGCCGTACCCGAACCCCTCCCCGAACCCGTACCCTAAGCCGTACCCTAACCCTAACCCTAACCCTAAGCTACCCTTGACTGCTTCTGCCTCCAATAGATTTCCTAAGCACTAGTGTTTTAAGGAACAGGTTAAAAAGAGAATCCTAATGTGATTTCTTGAGAATGGTGTGTTCCTTATCTTTTCCTAGTGTCTAAACTCTTCTCCATGGCTGGACCCCCAAATAATATTCCTTTACGTGCTAAGGGGTATCTAGAGAGTGGATAGGTTTAATAACTACCCTAACCCTAACGCGTACCCTAACCCTAACCCCTACCCTAACCCTAACGCGTACCCTAATCCTAACCCGTACCCTAAACCGAGCCCTAACCCTAACACTAACCCTAACCCTAAACTAGCCCATACCCTACGCCGTAACCGAACCCCTTCCCGAACCCGTACCCTAAGCCGTACCCTAACCCTAACCCTAACCCTAACCCTAACCCTAACCCTAAGCTACACTTGACTGCTTCTGCCTCCAATAGATTTCCTAAGCACTAGTGTTTTAAGGAACAGGTTAAAAAGAGAATCCTAATGTGATTTCTGAGAATGGGTGTGTTCCTTATCTTATCCTAGTGTCTAAACTCTTCTCCATGGCTGGACCCCCAAATAATATTCCTTTACGTGCTAAGGGGTATCTAGAGAGTGGGATAGGTTTAATAACTACCCTAACCCTAACGCGTACCCTAACCCTAACCCCTACCCTAACCCTAACGTGTACCCTAATCCTAACCCGTACCCTAAACCGAGCCCTAACCCTAACACTAACCCTAACCCTAACCCTAGCCCATACCCTACGCCGTACCCGAACACCTCCCCGAACCCGTACCCTAAGCCGTACCCTAACCCTAACCCTAACCCTAACCCTAACCCTAAGCTACCCTTGACTGCTTCTGCCTCCAATAGATTTCCTAAGCACTAGTGTTTTAAGGAACAGGTTAAAAGAGAATCCTAAAGTGATTTCTTGAGAATGGGTGTGTTCCTTATCTTATCCTAGTGTCTAAACTCTTCTCCATGGCTGGACCCCCAAATAATATTCCTTTACGTGCTAAGGGTTATCTAGAGAGTGGGATAGGTTTAATAACTACCCTAACCCTAACGCGTACCCTAACCTAACCCCTACCCTAACCCTAATGCGTACCCTAATCCTAACCCGTACCCTAAACCGAGCCCTAACCCTAACACTAACCCTAACCCTAACCCTAGCCCATACCCTACGCCGTACCCGAACCCCTCCCCGAACCCGTACCCTAAGCCGTACCCTAACCCTAACCCTAACCCTAACCCTAACCCTAAGCTACCCTTGACTGCTTCTGCCTCCAATAGAGTTCCTAAGAACTAGTGTTTTAAGGAACAGGTTAAAAAGAGAATCCTAATGTGATTTCTTGAGAATGGGTGTGTTCCTTATCTTATCCTAGTGTCTAAACTCTTCTCCATGGCTGGACCCCCAAATCATATTCCTTTACGTGCTAACGGGTATCTAGAGAGTGGGATAGGTTTAATAACTACCCTAACCCTAACGCGTACCCTAAGCCTAACCCCTACCCTAACCCTAACGCGTACCCTAATCCTAACCCGTACCCTAATCCGAGCCATAACCCTAACACTAACCCTAACCCTAACCCTAGCCCATACCCTACGCCGTACCCGAACCCCTCCCCGAACCCGTACCCTAAGCCGTACCCTAACCCTAACCCTAACCCTAACCTACCCTTGACTGCTTCTGCCTCCAATAGATTTCCTAAGCACTAGTGTTTTAAGGAACGGGTTAAAAAGAGGATCCAAATGTGATTTCTTGAGAATGGGTGTGTTCCTTATCTTATCCTAGTGTCTAAACTCTTCTCCATGGCTGGACCCCCAAATCATATTCGTTTACGTGCTAAGGGGTATCTAGAGAGTGGGATAGGTTTAATAACTACCCTAACCCAACACGTACCCTAAACCTAACCCCTACCCTAACCCTAACGCGTACCCTAATCCTAACCCGTACCCTAAACCGAGCCCTAACCCTAACCCTAACCCTAACACTAACCCTAGCCCGTACCCTACGCCGTACCCGAACCCTCCCCGAACACGTACCCTAAGCCGTACCCTAACCCTAACCCTAACCCTAACCCTAACCCTAAGCTACCCTTGACTGCTTCTGCCTCCAATAGATTTCCTAAGCACTAGTGTTTTAAGGAACAGGTTAAAAAGAGAATCCAAATGTGATTTCTTGAGAATGGGTGTGTTCCTTATCTTATCCTAGTGTCTAAACTCTTCTCCATGGCTGGACCCCCAAATAATATTCCTTTACGTGCTAAGGGGTATCTAGAGAGTGGGATAGGTTTAATAACTACCCTAACCCCAACACGTACCCTAACCCTAACCCCTACCCTAACCCTAACGCGTACCCTAATCCTAACCCGTACCGTAAACCGAGCCCTAAAACTAACACTAACCCTAACACTAACCCTAGCCCATACCCTACGCCGTACCCGAACCCCTCCCCGAACACGTACCCTAAGCCGTACCCTAACCCTAACCCTAACCCTAACCCTAACCCTAAGCTACCCTTGACTGCTTCTGCCTCCAATAGATTTCCTAAGCACTAGTGTTTTAAGGAACAGGTTAAAAAGAGAATCCAAATGTGATTTCTTGAGAATGGGTGTGTTCCTTATCTTATCCTAGTGTCTAAACTCTTCTCCATGGCTGGACCCCCAAATCATATTCCTTTACGTGCTAAGGGGTATCTAGAGAGTGGGATAGGTTTAATAACTACCCTAACCCTAACGCGTACCCTAAGCCTAACCCCTACCCTAACCCTAACGCGTACCCTAATCTAACCCGTACCCTAAACCGAGCCCTAACCCTAACACTAACCCTAACCCTAACCCTAGCCCATACCCTACGCCTTACCCGAACCCCTCCCCGAACCCGTACCCTAAGCCGTACCCTAACCCTAACCCTAACCCTAACCCTAACCCTAAGCTACCCTTGACTGGTTCTGCCTCCAATAGATTTCCTAAGCACTAGTGTTTTAAGGAACAGGTTAAAAAGAGAATCCTAATGTGATTTCTTGAGAATGGGTGTGTTCCTTATCGTATCCTAGTGTCTAAACTCTTCTCCATGGCTGGACCCCCAAATCATATTCCTTTACGTGCTAAGGGGTATCTAGAGAGTGGGATAGGTTTAATAACTACCCTAACCCTAACGCGTACCCTAACCCTAACCCCTACCCTAACCCTAACGCGTACCCTAATCCTAACCCGTACCCTAAACCGAGCCCTAACCCTAACACTAACCCTAACCCTAACCCTAGCCCATACCCTACGCCGTACCCGAACATCTCCCCGAACCCGTACCCTAAGCCGTACCCTAACCCTAACCCTAAACCTAACCCTAACCCTAAGCTACCCTTGACTGCTTCTGCCTCCAATAGATTTCCTAAGCACTAGTGTTTTAAGGAACAGGTTAAAAAGAGAATCCTAATGTGATTTCTTGAGAATGGGTGTGTTCCTTATCTTATCCTAGTGTCTAAACTCTTCTCCATGGCTGGACCCCCAAATAATATTCCTTTACGTGCTAAGGGGTATCTAGAGAGTGGGATAGGTTTAATAACTACCCTAACCCTAACGCGTACCCTAACCCTAACCCCTACCCTAACCCTAACACGTACCCTAATCCTAACCCGTACCCTAAACCGAGCCCTAACCCTAACACTAACCCTAACCCTAACCCTAGCCCATACCCTACGCCGTACCCGAACACCTCCCCGAACCCGTACCCTAAGCCGTACCCTAACCCTAACCCTAACCCTAACCCTAACCCTAAGCTACCCTTGACTGCTTCTGCCTCCAATAGATTTCCTAAGCACTAGTGTTTTAAGGAACAGGTTAAAAAGAGAATCCTAAAGTGATTTCTTGAGAATGGGTGTGTTCCTTATCTTATCCTAGTGTCTAAACTCTTCTCCATGGCTGGACCCCCAAATAATATTCCTTTACGTGCTAAGGGTTATCTAGAGAGTGGGATAGGTTTAATAACTACCCTAACCCTAACGCGTACCCTAACCCTAACCCCTACCCTAACCCTAATGCGTACCCTAATCCTAACCCGTACCCTAAACCGAGCCCTAACCCTAACACTAACCCTAACCCTAACCCTAGCCCATACCCTACGCCGTACCCGAACCCCTCCCCGAACCCGTACCCTAAGCCGTACCCTAACCCTAACCCTAACCCTAACCCTAACCCTAAGCTACCCTTGACTGCTTCTGCCTCCAATAGAGTTCCTAAGAACTAGTGTTTTAAGGAACAGGTTAAAAAGAGAATCCTAATGTGATTTCTTGAGAATGGGTGTGTTCCTTATCTTATCCTAGTGTCTAAACTCTTCTCCATGGCTGGACCCCCAAATCATATTCCTTTACGTGCTAACGGGTATCTAGAGAGTGGGATAGGTTTAATAACTACCCTAACCCTAACGCGTACCCTAAGCCTAACCCCTACCCTAACCCTAACGCGTACCCTAATCCTAACCCGTACCCTAATCCGAGCCATAACCCTAACACTAACCCTAACCCTAACCCTAGCCCATACCCTACGCCGTACCCGAACCCCTCCCCGAACCCGTACCCTAAGCCGTACCCTAACCCTAACCCTAACCCTAACCTACCCTTGACTGCTTCTGCCTCCAATAGATTTCCTAAGCACTAGTGTTTTAAGGAACGGGTTAAAAAGAGGATCCAAATGTGATTTCTTGAGAATGGGTGTGTTCCTTATCTTATCCTAGTGTCTAAACTCTTCTCCATGGCTGGACCCCCAAATCATATTCGTTTACGTGCTAAGGGGTATCTAGAGAGTGGGATAGGTTTAATAACTACCCTAACCCCAACACGTACCCTAAACCTAACCCCTACCCTAACCCTAACGCGTACCCTAATCCTAACCCGTACCCTAAACCGAGCCCTAACCCTAACCCTAACCCTAACACTAACCCTAGCCCGTACCCTACGCCGTACCCGAACCCCTCCCCGAACACGTACCCTAAGCCGTACCCTAACCCTAACCCTAACCCTAACCCTAACCCTAAGCTACCCTTGACTGCTTCTGCCTCCAATAGATTTCCTAAGCACTAGTGTTTTAAGGAACAGGTTAAAAAGAGAATCCTAATGTGATTTCTTGAGAATGGGTGTGTTCCTTATCTTATCCTAGTGTCTAAACTCTTCTCCATGGCTGGACCCCCAAATAATATTCCTTTACGTGCTAAGGGGTATCTAGAGAGTGGGATAGGTTTAATAACTACCCTAACCCCAACACGTACCCTAAACCTAACCCCTACCCTAACCCTAACGCGTACCCTAATCCTAACCCGTAGCCTAAACCGAGCCCTAACCCTAACCCTAACCCTAACACTAACCCTAGCCCATACCCTACGCCGTACCCGAACCCCTCCCCGAACACGTACCCTAAGCCGTACCCTAACCCTAACCCTAACCCTAACCCTAACCCTAAGCTACCCTTGACTGCTTCTGCCTCCAATAGATTTCCTAAGCACTAGTGTTTTAAGGAACAGGTTAAAAAGAGAATCCAAATGTGATTTCTTGAGAATGGGTGTGTTCCTTATCTTATCCTAGTGTCTAAACTCTTCTCCATGGCTGGACCCCCAAATAATATTCCTTTACGTGCTAAGGGGTATCTAGAGAGTGGGATAGGTTTAATAACTACCCTAACCCCAACACGTACCCTAACCCTAACCCCTACCCTAACCCTAACGCGTACCCTAATCCTAACCCGTACCCTAAACCGAGCCCTAACCCTAACACTAACCCTAACACTAACCCTAGCCCATACCCTACGCCGTACCCGAACCCCTCCCCGAACACGTACCCTAAGCCGTACCCTAACCCTAACCCTAACCCTAACCCTAACCCTAAGCTACCCTTGACTGCTTCTGCCTCCAATAGATTTCCTAAGCACTAGTGTTTTAAGGAACAGGTTAAAAAGAGAATCCAAATGTGATTTCTTGAGAATGGGTGTGTTCCTTATCTTATCCTAGTGTCTAAACTCTTCTCCATGGCTGGACCCCCAAATCATATTCCTTTACGTGCTAAGGGGTATCTAGAGAGTGGGATAGGTTTAATAACTACCCTAACCCTAACGCGTACCCTAAGCCTAACCCCTACCCTAACCCTAACGCGTACCCTAATCCTAACCCGTACCCTAAACCGAGCCCTAACCCTAACACTAACCCTAATCCTAACCCTAGCCCATACCCTATGCCTTACCCGAACCCCTCCCCGAACCCGTACCCTAAGCCGTACCCTAACCCTAACCCTAACCCTAACCCTAACCCTAAGCTACCCTTGACTGGTTCTGCCTCCAATAGATTTCCTAAGCACTAGTGTTTTAAGGAACAGGTTAAAAAGAGAATCCTAATGTGATTTCTTGAGAATGGGTGTGTTCCTTATCGTATCCTAGTGTCTAAACTCTTCTCCATGGCTGGACCCCCAAATCATATTCCTTTACGTGCTAAGGGGTATCTAGAGAGTGGGATAGGTTTAATAACTACCCTAACCCTAACGCGTACCCTAACCCTAACCCCTACCCTAACCCTAACGCGTACCCTAATCCTAACCCGTACCCTAAACCGAGCCCTAACCCTAACACTAACCCTAACCCTAACCCTAGCCCATACCCTACGCCGTACCCGAACATCTCCCCGAACCCGTACCCTAAGCCGTACCCTAACCCTAACCCTAAACCTAACCCTAACCCTAAGCTACCCTTGACTGCTTCTGCCTCCAATAGATTTCCTAAGCACTAGTGTTTTAAGGAACAGGTTAAAAAGAGAATCCTAATGTGATTTCTTGAGAATGGGTGTGTTCCTTATCTTATCCTAGTGTCTAAACTCTTCTCCATGGCTGGACCCCCAAATAATATTCCTTTACGTGCTAAGGGGTATCTAGAGAGTGGGATAGGTTTAATAACTACCCTAACCCCAACACGTACCCTAACCCTAACCCCTACCCTAACCCTAACGCGTACCCTAATCCTAACCCGTACCCTAAACCGAGCCCTAACCCTAACACTAACCCTAACACTAACCCTAGCACATACCCTACGCCGTACCCGAACCCCTCCCCGAACACGTACCCTAAGCCGTACCCTAACCCTAACCCTAACCCTAACCCTAACCCTAAGCTACCCTTGACTGCTTCTGCCTCCAATAGATTTCCTAAGCACTAGTGTTTTAAGGAACAGGTTAAAAAGAGAATCCAAATGTGATTTCTTGAGAATGGGTGTGTTCCTTATCTTATCCTAGTGTCTAAACTCTTCTCCATGGCTGGATCCCCAAATCATATTCCTTTACGTGCTAAGGGGTATCTAGAGAGTGGGATAGGTTTAATAACTACACTAACCCTAACGCGTACCCTAAGCCTAACCCCTACCCTAACCCTAACGCGTACCCTAATCCTAACCCGTACCCTAAACCGAGCCCTAACCCTAACACTAACCCTAACCCTAACCCTAGCCCATACCCTACGCCGTACCCGAACCCCTCCCCGAACCCGTACCCTAAGCCGTACCCTAACCCTAACCCTAACCCTAACCTACCCTTCACTGCTTCTGCCTCCAATAGATTTCCTAAGCACTAGTGTTTTAAGGAACAGGTTAAAAAGAGAATCCTAATGTGATTTCTGGAGAATGGGTGTGTTCCTTATCTTTTCCTAGTGTCTAAACTCTTCTCCATGGCTGGACCCCCAAATAATATTCCTTTACGTGCTAAGGGGTATCTAGAGAGTGGGATAGGTTTAATAACTACCCTAACCCTAACACGTACCCTAACCCTAACCCCTACCCTAACCCTAACGCGTACCCTAATCCTAACCCGTACCCTAAACCGAGCCCTAACCCTAACACTAGCCCTAAACCTAACCCTAGCCCATACTCTACGCCGTACCCGAACCCCTCCCCGAACCCGTACCCTAAGCCGTACCCTAACCCTAACCCTAACCCTAACCCTAACCCTAAGCTACCCTTGACTGCTTCTGCCTCCAATAGATTTCCTAAGCACTAGTGTTTTAAGGAACAGGTTAAAAAGAGAATCCAAATGTGATTTCTTGAGAATGGGTGTGTTCCTTATCTTATCCTAGTGTCTAAACTCTTCTCCATGGCTGGACCCCCAAATAATATTCCTTTACATGCTAAGGGGTATCTAGAGAGTGGGATAGGTTTAATAACTACCCTAACCCTAACACGTACCCTAACCCTAACCCCTACCCTAACCCTAACGTGTACCCTAATCCTAACCCGTACCCTAAACCGAGCCCTAACCCTAACACTAACCCTAACCCTAACCCTAGCCCATACCCTACGCCGTACCCGAACCCCTCCCCGAATCCGTACCCTAAGCCGTACCCTAACCCTAACCCTAACCCTAAGCTACCCTTGACTGCTTCTGCCTCCAATAGATTTTCTAAGCACTAGTGTTTTAAGGAACAGGTTAAAAAGAGAATCCTAATGTGATTTCTTGAGAATGGGTGTGTTCCTTATCTTATCCTAGTGTCTAAACTCTTCTCCATGGCTGGACCCCCAAATAATATTCCTTTACGTGCTAAGGGGTATCTAGAGAGTGGGATAGGTTTAATAACTACCCTAACCCTAACGCGTACCCTAACCCTAACCCCTACCCTAACCCTAACGCGTACCCTAATCCTAACCCGTACCCTAAACCGAGCCCTAACCCTAACACTAACCCTAACCCTAACCCTAGCCCATACCCTACGCCGTACCCGAACACCTCCCCGAACCCGTACCCTAAGCCGTACCCTAACCCTAACCCTAACCCTAACCCTAACCCTAAGCTACCCTTGACTGCTTCTGCCTCCAATAGATTTCCTAAGCACTAGTGTTTTAAGGAACAGGTTAAAAAGAGAATCCTAAAGTGATTTCTTGAGAATGGGTGTGTTCCTTATCTTATCCTAGTGTCTAAACTCTTCTCCATGGCTGGACCCCCAAATAATATTCCTTTACGTGCTAAGGGTTATCTAGAGAGTGGGATATGTTTAATAACTACCCTAACCCTAACGCGTACCCTAACCCTAACCCCTAACCTAACCCTAATGCGTACCCTAATCCTAACCCGTACCCTAAACCGAGCCCTAACCCTAACACTAACCCTAACCCTAACCCTAGCCCATACCCTACGCCGTACCCGAACCCCTCCCCGAACCCGTACCCTAAGCCGTACCCTAACCCTAACCCTAACCCTAACCCTAACCCTAAGATACCCTTGACTGCTTCTGCCTCCAATAGATTTCCTAAGAACTAGTGTTTTAAGGAACAGGTTAAAAAGAGAATCCAAATGTGATTTCTTGAGAATGGGTGTGTTCCTTATCTTATCCTAGTGTCTAAACTCTTCTCCATGGCTGGACCCCCAAATCATATTCCTTTACGTGCTAAGGGGTATGTAGAGAGTGGGATAGGTTTAATAACTACCCTAACCCTAACGCGTACCCTAAGCCTAACCCCTACCCTAACCCTAACGCGTACCCTAATCCTAACCCGTACCCTAAACCGAGCCCTAACCCTAACACTAACCCTAACCCTAACCCTAGCCCATAGCCTACGCCGTACCCGAACCCCTCCCCGAACCCGTACCCTAAGCCGTACCCTAACCCTAACCCTAACCTACCCTTGACTGCTTCTGCCTCCAATAGATTTCCTAAGCACTAGTGTTTTAAGGAACAGGTTAAAAAGAGAATCCTAATGTGATTTCTGGAGAATGGGTGTGTTCCTTATCTTTTCCTAGTGTCTAAACTCTTCTCCATGGCTGGACTCCCAAATAATATTCCTTTACGTGCTAAGGGGTATCTAGAGAGTGGGATAGGTTTAATAACTACCCTAACCCTAACGCGTACCCTAACCCTAACCCCTACCCTAACCCTAACGCGTACCCTAATCCTAACCCGTACCCTACACCGAGCCCTAACCCTAACACTAACCCTAACCCTAACCCTAGCCCATACCCTACGCCGTACCCGAACCCCTCCCCGAACCCGTACCCTAAGCCGTACCCTAACCCTAACCCTAACCCTAAGCTACCCTTGACTGCTTCTGCCTCCAATAGATTTCCTAAGCACTAGTGTTTTAAGGAACAGGTTAAAAAGAGAATCCTAATGTGATTTCTTGAGAATGGGTGTGTTCCTTATCTTTTCCTAGTGTCTAAACTCTTCTCCATGGCTGGACCCCCAAATAATATTCCTTTACGTGCTAAGGGGTATCTAGAGAGTGGGATAGGTTTAATAACTACCCTAACCCTAACGCGTACCCTAACCCTAACCCCTACCCTAACCCTAACGCGTACCCTAATCCTAACCCGTACCCTAAACCGAGCCCTAACCCTAACACTAAACCTAGCCCATACCCTACGCCGTAACCGAACCCCTTCCCGAACCCGTACCCTAAGCCGTACCCTAACCCTAACCCTAACCCTAACCCTAACCCTAACCCTAAGCTACCCTTGACTGCTTCTGCCTCCAATAGATTTCCTAAGCACTAGTGTTTTAAGGAACAGGTTAAAAAGAGAATCCTAATGTGATTTCTTGAGAATAGGTGTGTTCCTTATCTTATCCTAGTGTCTAAACTCTTCTCCATGGCTGGACCCCCAAATAATATTCCTTTACGTGCTAAGGGGTATCTAGAGAGTGGGATAGGTTTAATAACTACCCTAACCCTAACGCGTACCCTAACCCTAACCCCTACCCTAACCCTAACGCGTACCCTAATCCTAACCCGTACCCTAAACCGAGCCCTAACCCTAACACTAACCCTAACCCTAACCCTAGCCCATACCCTACGCCGTACCCGAACACCTCCCCGAACCCGTACCCTAAGCCGTACCCTAACCCTAACCCTAACCCTAACCCTAACCCTAAGCTACCCTTGACTGCTTCTGCCTCCAATAGATTTCCTAAGCACTAGTGTTTTAAGGAACAGGTTAAAAAGAGAATCCTAAAGTGATTTCTTGAGAATGGGTGTGTTCCTTATCTTATCCTAGTGTCTAAACTCTTCTCCATGGCTGGACCCCCAAATAATATTCCTTTCCGTGCTAAGGGTTATCTAGAGAGTGGGATAGGTTTAATAACTACCCTAACCCTAACGCGTACCCTAACCCTAACCCCTACCCTAACCCTAATGCGTACCCTAATCCTAACCCGTACCCTAAACCGAGCCCTAACCCTAACACTAACCCTAACCCTAACCCTAGCCCATACCCTACGCCGTACCCGAACCCCTCCCCGAACCCGTACCCTAAGCCGTACCCTAACCCTAACCCTAACCCTAACCCTAACCCTAAGCTACCCTTGACTGCTTCTGCCTCCAATAGATTTCCTAAGAACTAGTGTTTTAAGGAACAGGTTAAAAAGAGAATCCTAATGTGATTTCTTGAGAATGGGTGTGTTCCTTATCTTATCCTAGTGTCTAAACTCTTCTCCATGGCTGCACCCCCAAATCATATTCCTTTACGTGCTAAGGGGTATCTAGAGAGTGGGATAGGTTTAATAACTACCCTAACCCTAACGCGTACCCTAACCCTAACCCCTACCCTAACCCTAACGCGTACCCTAATCCTAACCCGTACCCTAAACCGAGCCCTAACCCTAACACTAACCCTAACCCTAACCCTAGCCCATACCCTACGCCGTACCCGAACCCCTCCCCAAACCCGTACCCTAAGCCGTACCCTAACCCTAACCCTAACCCTAACCCTAACCCTACGCTACCCTTGACTGCTTCTGCCTCCAATAGATTTCCTAAGCACTAGTGTTTTAAGGAACGGGTTAAAAAGAGGATCCAATTGTGATTTCTTGAGAATGGGTGTGTACCTTATCTTATCCTAGTGTCTAAACTCTTCTCCATGGCTGGACCCCCAAATCATATTCCTTTACGTGCTAACGGGTATCTAGAGAGTGGGATAGGTTTAATAACTACCCTAACCCTAACGCGTACCCTAAGCCTAACCACTACCCTAACCCTAACGCGTACCCTAATCCTAACCCGTACCCTAAACCGAGCCCTAACCCTAACACTAACCCTAACCCTAACCCTAGCCCATACCCTACGCCGTACCCGAACCCCTCCCCGAACCCGTACCCTAAGCCGTACCCTAACCCTAACCCTAACCCTAACCTACCCTTGACTGCTTCTGCCTCCAATAGATTTCCTAAGCACTAGTGTTTTAAGGAACGGGTTAAAAAGAGGATCCAAATGTGATTTCTTGAGAATGGGTGTGTTCCTTATCTTATCCTAGTGTCTAAACTCTTCTCCATGGCTGGACCCCCAAATCATATTCGTTTACGTGCTAAGGGGTATCTAGAGAGTGGGATAGGTTTAATAACTACCCTAACCCTAACGCGTACCCTAAGCCTAACCCCTACCCTAACCCTAACGCGTACCCTAATCCTAACCCGTAACCTAAACCGAGCCCTAACCCTAACACTAACCCTAACCCTAACCCTAGCCCATACCCTATGCCGTACCCGAACCCCTCCCCGAACCCGTACCCTAAGCCGTACCCTAACCCTAACCCTAACCCTAAGCTACCCTTGACTGCTTCTGCCTCCAATAGATTTCCTAAGCACTAGTGTTTTAAGGAACAGGTTAAAAAGAGAATCCTAATGTGATTTCTTGAGAATGGGTGTGTTCCTTATCTTTTCCTAGTGTCTAAACTCTTCTCCATGGCTGGACCCCCAAATAATATTCCTTTACGTGCTAAGGGGTATCTAGAGAGTGGGATAGGTTTAATAACTACCCTAACCCTAACGCGTACCCTAACCCTAACCCCTACCCTAACCCTAACGCGTACCCTAATCCTAACCCGTACCCTAAACCGAGCCCTAACCCTAACACTAACCCTAACCCTAACCCTAGCCCATACCCTACGCCGTACCCGAACCCCTCCCCGAACCCGTACCCTAAGCCGTACCCTAACCGTAACCCTAACCCTAACCCTAACCCTAAGCTACCCTTGACTGCTTCTGCCTCCAATAGATTTCCTAAGCACTAGTGTTTTAAGGAACAGGTTCAAAAGAGAATCCAAATGTGATTTCTTGAGAATGGGTGTGTTCCTTATCTTATCCTAGTGTCTAAACTCTTCTCCATGGCTGGACCCCCAAATAATATTCCTTTACGTGCTAAGGGGTATCTAGAGAGTGGGATAGGTTTAATAACTACCCTAACCCTAACCCTAACCCCTACCCTAACCCTAACGCGTACCCTAATCCTAACCCGTACCCTAAACCGAGCCCTAACCCTAACACTAACCCTAACCCTAACCCTAGCCCATACCCTACGCCGTACCCGAAACCCTCCCGGAACCCGTACCCTAAGCCGTACCCTAACCCTAACACTAACCCTAAGCTACCCTTGACTGCTTCTGCCTCCAATAGATTTCCTAAGCACTAGTGTTTTAAGGAAAAGGTTAAAAAGAAAATCCTAATGTGATTTCTTGAGAATGGGTGTGTTCCTTATCTTTTCCTAGTGTCTAAACTCTTCTCCATGGCTGGACACCCAAATAATATTCCTTTACGTGCTAAGGGGTATCTAGAGAGTGGGATAGGTTTAATAACTACCCTAACCCTAACGCGTACCCTAACCCTAACCCCTACCCTAACCCTAACGCGTACCCTAATCCTAACCCGTACCCTAAACCGAGCCCTAAACCTAACACTAACCCTAACCCTAACCCTAGCCCATACCCTACGCCGTACCCGAACTCCTCCCCGAACCCGTACCCTAAGCCGTAACCTAACCCTAACCCTAACCCTAACCCTAACCCTAAGCTACCCTTGACTGCTTCTGCCTCCAATAGATTTCCTAAGCACTAGTGTTTTAAGGAACAGGTTAAAAAGAGAATCCTAATGTGATTTCTTGAGAATGGGTGTGTTCCTTATCTTTTCCTAGTGTCTAAACTCTTCTCCATGGCTGGACCCCCAAATAATATTCCTTTACGTGCTAAGGGGTATCTAGAGAGTGGGATAGGTTTAATAACTACCCTAACCCTAACGCGTACCCTAACCCTAACCCCTACCCTAACCCTAACGCGTACCCTAATCCTAACCCGTACCCTAAACCAAACCCTAACCCTAACACTAACCCTAAACCTAACCCTAGCCCATACCCTACGCCGTACCCGAACCCCTCCCCGAACCCGTACCCTAAGCCGTACCCTATCCCTAACCCTAACCATAACCCTAAACCTAAGCTACCCTTGACTGCTTCTGCCTCCAATAGATTTCCTAAGCACTAGTGTTTTAAGGAACAGGTTAAAAAGAGAATCCAAATGTGATTTCTTGAGAATGGGTGTGTTCCTTATCTTATCCTATTGTCTAAACTCTTCTCCATGGCTGGACCCCCAAATAATATTCCTTTACGTGCTAAGGGGTATCTAGAGAGTGGGATAGGTTTAATAACTACCCTAAACCTAACGCGTACCCTAACCCTAACCCCTACCCTAACCCTAATGCGTACCCTAATCCTAACCCGTACCCTAAACCGAGCCCTAACCCTAACACTAACCCTAACCCTAACCCTAGCCCATACCCTACGCCGTACCCGAACCCCTCCCCGAACCCGTACCCTAAGCCGTACCCTAACCCTAACCCTAACCCTAACCCTAACCCTAAGCTACCCTTGACTGCTTCTGCCTCCAATAGATTTCCTAAGAACTAGTGTTTTAAGGAACAGGTTAAAAAGAGAATCCTAATGTGATTTCTTGAGAATGGGTGTGTTCCTTATCTTATCCTAGTGTCTAAACTCTTCTCCATGGCTGCACCCCCAAATCATATTCCTTTACGTGCTAAGGGGTATCTAGAGAGTGGGATAGGTTTAATAACTACCCTAACCCTAACGCGTACCCTAACCCTAACCCCTACCCTAACCCTAACGCGTACCCTAATCCTAACCCGTACCCTAAACCGAGCCCTAACCCTAACACTAACCCTAACCCTAACCCTAGCCCATACCCTACGCCGTACCCGAACCCCTCCCCAAACCCGTACCCTAAGCCGTACCCTAACCCTAACCCTAACCCTAACCCTAAACCTAAGCTACCCTTGACTGCTTCTGCCTCCAATAGATTTCCTAAGCAGTAGTGTTTTAAGGAACGGGTTAAAAAGAGGATCCAATTGTGATTTCTTGAGAATGGGTGTGTACCTTATCTTATCCTAGTGTCTAAACTCTTCTCCATGGCTGGACCCCCAAATCATATTCCTTTACGTGCTAAGGGGTATCTAGAGAGTGGGATAGGTTTAATAACTACCCTAACCCTAACGCGTACCCTAAGCCTAACCCCTACTCTAACCCTAACGCGTACCCTAATCCTAACCCGTACCCTAAACCGAGCCCTAACCCTAACACTAACCCTAACCCTAACCCTAGCCCATACCCTACGCCGTACCCGATCCCCTCCCCGAACCCGTACCCTAAGCCGTACCCTAACCCTAACCCTAACCCTAACCCTAACCCTAAGCTACCCTTGACTGCTTCTGCCTCCAATAGATTTCCTAAGCACTAGTGTTTTAAGGAACAGGTTAAAAAGAGAATCCTAATGTGATTTCTGGAGAATGGGTGTGTTCCTTATCTTTTCCTAGTGTCTAAACTCTTCTCCATGGCTGGACCCCCAAATAATATTCCTTTACGTGCTAAGGGGTATCTAGAGAGTGGGATAGGTTTAATAACTACCCTAACCCTAACGCGTACCCTAACCCTAACCCCTACCGTAACCCTAACGCGTACCCTAATCCTAACCCGTACCCTAAACCGAGCCCTAACCCTAACACTAACCCTAACCCTAACCCTAGCCCATACCCTACGCCGTACCCGAACCCCTCCCCGAACCCGTACCCTAAGCCGTACCCTAACCCTAACCCTAACCCTAACCCTAACCCTAAGCTACCCTTGACTGCTTCTGCCTCCAATAGATTTCCTAAGCACTAGTGTTTTAAGGAACAGGTTAAAAAGAGAATCCAAATGTGATTTCTTGATAATGGGTGTGTTCCTTATCTTATCCTAGTGTCTAAACTCTTCTCCATGGCTGGACCCCCAAATAATATTCCTTTACGTGCTAAGGGGTATCTAGAGAGTGGGATAGGTTTAATAACTACCCTAACCCTAACCCTAACCCCTACCCTAACCCTAACGCGTACCCTAATCCTAACCCGTACCCTAAACCGAGCCCTAACCCTAACACTAACCCTAACCCTAACCCTAGCCCATACCCTACGCCGTACCCGAAACCCTCCCGGAACCCGTACCCTAAGCCGTACCCTAACCCTAACACTAACCCTAAGCTACCCTTGACTGCTTCTGCCTCCAATAGATTTCCTAAGCACTAGTGTTTTAAGGAAAAGGTTAAAAAGAAAATCCTAATGTGATTTCTTGAGAATGGGTGTGTTCCTTATCTTTTCCTAGTGTCTAAACTCTTCTCCATGGCTGGACCCCCAAATAATATTCCTTTACGTGCTAAGGGGTATCTAGAGAGTGGGATAGGTTTAATAACTACCCTAACCCTAACGCGTACCCTAACCCTAACCCCTACCCTAACCCTAACGCGTACCCTAATCCTAACCCGTACCCTAAACCGAGCCCTAACCCTAACACTAACCCTAACCCTAACCCTAGCCCATACCCTACGCCGTACCCGAACTCCTCCCCGAAGCCGTACCCTAAGCCGTACCCTAACCCTAACCCTAACCCTAACCCTAACCCTAAGCTACCCTTGACTGCTTCTTCCTCCAATAGATTTCCTAAGCACTAGTGTTTTAAGGAACAGGTTAAAAAGAGAATCCAAATGTGATTTCTTGAGAATGGGTGTGTTCCTTATCTTATCCTAGTGTCTAAACTCTTCTCCATGGCTGGACCCCCAAATAATATTCCTTTACGTGCTAAGGGGTATCTAGAGAGTGGGATAGGTTTAATAACTACCCTAACCCTAACGCGTACCCTAACCCTAACCCCTACCCTAACCCTAACGCGTACCCTAATCCTAACCCGTACCCTAAACCGAGCCCTAACCCTAACACTAACCCTAACCCTAACCCTAGCCCATACCCTACGCCGTACCCGAACCCCTCCCGGAACCCGTACCCTAAGCCGTACCCTAACCCTAACCCTAACCCTAAGCTACCCTTGACTGCTTCTGCCTCCAATAGATTTCCTAAGCACTAGTGTTTTAAGGAACAGGTTAAAAAGAGAATCCTAATGTGATTTCTTGAGAATGGGTGTGTTCCTTATCTTTTCCTAGTGTCTAAACTCTTCTCCATGGCTGGACCCCCAAATAATATTCCTGTACGTGCTAAGGGGTAACTAGAGAGTGGGATAGTTTTAATAACTACCCTAACCCTAACGCGTACCCTAACCCTAACCCCTACCCTAACCCTAACGCGTACCCTAATCTTAACCCGTACCCTAAACCGAGCCCAAACCCTAACACTAACCCTAACCCTAACCCTAGCCCATACCCTACGCCGTACCCGAACCCCTCCACGAACCCGTACCCTAAGCCGTACCCTAACCCTAACCCTAACCCTAACCCTAACCCTAAGCTACCCTTGACTGCTTCTGCCTCCAATAGAGTTCCTAAGCACTAGTGTTTTAAGGAACAGGTTAAAAAGAGAATCCTAATGTGATTTCTTGAGAATGGGTGTGTTCCTTATCTTTTCCTAGTGTCTAAACTCTTCTCCATGGCTGGACCCCCAAATAATATTCCTTTACGTGCTAAGGGGTATCTAGAGAGTGGGATAGGTTTAATAACTACCCTAACCCTAACGCGTACCCTAACCCTAACCCCTACCCTAACCCTAACGCGTACCCTAATCCTAACCCGTACCCTAAACCGAGCCCTAACCCTAACACTAACCCTAACCCTAAACCTAGCCCATACCCTACGCCGTACCCGAACCCCTCCCCGAACCCATACCCTAAGCCGTACCCTAACCGTAACCCTAACCCTAACCCTAAACCTAAGCTACCCTTGACTGCTTCTGCCTCCAATAGATTTCCTAAGCACTAATGTTTTAAGGAACAGGTTAAAAAGAGAATCCAAATGTGATTTCTTGAGAATGGGTGTGTTCCTTATCTTATCCTAGTGTCTAAACTCTTCTCCATGGCTGGACCCCCAAATAATATTCCTTTACGTGCTAAGGGGTATCTAGAGAGTGGGATAGCTTTAATAACTACCTTAACCCTAACGCGTACCCTAACCCTAACCCCTACCCTAACCCTAACGCGTACCCTAATCCTAACCCGTACCCTAAACCGAGCCCTAACCCTAACACTAACCCTAACCCTAACCCTAGCCCATACCCTACGCCGTACCCGAAACCCTCCCGGAACCCGTACCCTAAGCCGTACACTAACCCTAACCCTAACCCTAAGCTACCCTTGACTGCTTCTGCCTCCAATAGATTTCCTAAGCATTAGTGTTTTAAGGAACAGGTTAAAAAGAAAATCCTAATGTGATTTCTTGAGAATGGGTGTGTTCCTTATCTTTTCCTAGTGTCTAAACTCTTCTCCATGGTTGGACCCCCAAATAATATTCCTTTACGTGCTGAGGGGTATCTAGAGGGGGATAGGTTTAATAACTACCCTAACCCTAACGCGTACCCTAACCCTAACCCCTACCCTAACCCTAACGCGTACCCTAATCCTAACCCGTACCATATACCGAACCCTAACCCTAACACAAACCCTAACCCTAACCCTAGCCCATACCCTACGCCGTACCCGAACCCCTCCCCGAACCCGTACCCTAAGCCGTACCCTAACCCTAACCCTAACCCTAACCCTAACCCTAAGCTACCCTTGAGTGCTTCTTCCTCCAATAGATTTCCTAAGCACTAGTGTTTTAAGGAACAGGTTAAAAAGAGAATCCAAATGTGATTTCTTGAGAATGGGTGTGTTCCTTATCTTATCCTAGTGTCTAAACTCTTCTCCATGGCTGGACCCCCAAATAATATTCCTTTACGTGCTAAGGGGTATCTAGAGAGTGGGATAGGTTTAATAACTACCCTAACCCTAACGCGTACCCTAACCCTAACCCCTACCCTAACCCTAACGCGTACCCTAATCCTAACCCGTACCCTAAACCGAGCCCTAACCCTAACACTAACCCTAACCCTAACCCTAGCCCATACCCTACGCCGTACCCGAACCCCTCCCGGAACCCGTACCCTAAGCCGTACCCTAACCCTAACCCTAACCCTAAGCTACCCTTGACTGCTTCTGCCTCCAATAGATTTCCTAAGCACTAGTGTTTTAAGGAACAGGTTAAAAAGAGAATCCTAATGTGATTTCTTGAGAATGGGTGTGTTCCTTATCTTTTCCTAGTGTCTAAACTCTTCTCCATGGCTGGACCCCCAAATAATATTCCTGTACGTGCTAAGGGGTAACTAGAGAGTGGGATAGTTTTAATAACTACCCTAACCCTAACGCGTACCCTAACCCTAACCCCTACCCTAACCCTAACGCGTACCCTAATCTTAACCCGTACCCTAAACCGAGCCCAAACCCTAACACTAACCCTAACCCTAACCCTAGCCCATACCCTACGCCGTACCCGAACCCCTCCACGAACCCGTACCCTAAGCCGTACCCTAACCCTAACCCTAACCCTAACCCTAACCCTAAGCTACCCTTGACTGCTTCTGCCTCCAATAGATTTCCTAAGCACTAGTGTTTTAAGGAACAGGTTAAAAAGAGAATCCTAAAGTGATTTCTTGAGAATGGGTGTGTTCCTTATCTTATCCTAGTGTCTAAACTCTTCTCCATGGCTGGACCCCCAAATAATATTCCTTTACGTGCTAAGGGGTATCTAGAGAGTGGGATAGGTTTAATAACTACCCTAACCCTAACGCGTACCCTAACCCTAACCCCTACCCTAACCCTAACGCGTACCCTAATCCTAACCCGTACCCTAAACCGAGCCCTAACCCTAACACTAACCCTAACCCTAACCCTAGCCCATACCCTACGCCGTACCCGAACCCCTCCCCGAACCCGTACCCTAAGCCGTACCCTAACCCTAACCCTAACCCTAACCCTAACCCTAAGCTCCCCTAGACTGCTTCTGCCTCCAATAGATTTCCTAAGCAATAGTGTTTTAAGGAACAGGTTAAAAAGAGAATCCTAATGTGATTTCTTGAGAATGGGTGTGTTCCTTATCTTATCCTAGTGTCTAAACTCTTCTCCATGGCTGGACCCCCAAATCATATTCCTTTAGGTGCTAAGGGGTATCTAGAGAGTGGGATAGGTTTAATAACTACCCTAACCCTAACGCGTACCCTAACCCTAACCCCTACCCTAACCCTAACGCGTACCCTAATCCTAACACGTACCCTAAACCGAGCCCTAACCCTAACACTAACCCTAACCCTAACCCTAGCCCATACCCTACGTTGTACCCGAACCCCTCCCCGAACCCGTACCCTAAGCCGTACCCTAAAGCTAACCCTAACCCTAACCCTAACCCTAAGCTACCCTTGACTGCTTCTGCCTCCAATAGATTTCCTAAGCACTAGTGTTTTAAGGAACAGGTTAAAAAGAGAATCCTAATGTGATTTCTTGAGAATGGGTGTGTTCCTTATCTTATCCTAGTGTCTAAACTCTTCTCCATGGCTGGACCCCCAAATAATATTCCTTTACGTGCTAAGGGGTATCTAGAGAGTGGGATAGGTTTAATAACTACCCTAACCCTAAGGCGTACCCTAACCCTAACCCCTACCCTAACCCTAACGCGTACCCTAATCCTAACCCGTACCCTAAACCGAGCCCTAACCATAACACTAACCCTAACCCTAACCCTAGCCCATACCCTACGCCGTACCCAAACCCCTCCCCGAACCCGTACCCTAAGCCGTACCCTAATCCTAACCCTAACCCTAACCCTAACCCTAAGCTACCCTAGACTGCTTCTGCCTCCAATAGATTTCCTAAGCAATAGTGTTTTAAGGAACAGGTTAAAAAGAGAATCCTAATGTGATTTCTTGAGAATGGATGTGTTCCTTATCTTATCCTAGTGTCTAAACTCTTCTCCATGGCTGGACCCCCAAATAATATTCCTTTACGTGCTAAGGGGTATCTAGAGAGTGGGATAGGTTTAATAACTACCCTAACCCTAACGCGTACCCTAACCCTAACCCCTACCCTAACCCTAACGCGTACCCTAATCCTAACCCGTACCCTAAACCGAGCCCTAACCCTAACACTAACCCTAAACCTAACCCTAGCCCATACCCTACGCCGTACCCGAGCCCCTCCCCGAACCCGTACCCTAAGCTGTACCCTAACCCTAACCCTAACCCTAACCCTAACCCTAAGCTACCCTTGACTGCTTCTGCCTCCAATAGATTTCCTAAGCACTAGTGTTTTAAGGAACAGGTTAAAAAGAGAATCCTAAAGTGATTTCTTGAGAATGGGTGTGTTCCTTATCTTATCCTAGTGTCTAAACTCTTCTCCATGGCTGGACCCCCAAATAATATTCCTTTACGTGCTAAGGGTTATCTAGAGAGTGTGATAGGTTTAATAACTACCCTAACCCTAACGCGTACCCTAACCCTAACCCCTACCCTAAACCTAACGCGTACCCTAATCCTAACCCGTACCCTAAACCGAGCCCTAACCCTAACACTAACCCTAACCCTAACCCTAGACCATACCCTACGCCGTACCCGAACCCCTCCCTGAACCCGTACCCTAAGCCGTACCCTAACCCTAACCCTAACCCTAACCCTAACCCTAAGCTACCCTTGACTGCTTCTGCCTCCAATAGATTTCCTAAAAACTAGTGTTTTAAGGAACAGGTTAAAAAGAGAATCCCAATGTGATTTCTTGAGAATGGGTGTGTTCCTTATCTTATCCTAGTGTCTAAACTCTTCTCCATGGCTGCACCCCCAAATCATATTCCTTTACGTGCTAAGGGGTATCTAGAGAGTGGGATAGGTTTAATAACTACCCTAACCCTAACGCGTACCCTAACCCTAACCCCTACCCTAACCCTAACGCGTACCCTAATCCTAACCCGTACCCTAAACCGAGCCCTAACCCTAACACTAACCCTAACCCTAACCCTAGCCCATACCCTACGCCGTACCCGAACCCCTCCCCAAACCCGTACCCTAAGCCGTACCCTAACCCTAACCCTAACCCTAACCCTAACCCTAAGCTACCCTTGACTGCTTCTGCCTCCAATAGATTTCCTAAGCACTAGTGTTTTAAGGAACGGGTTAAAAAGAGGATCCAAATGTGATTTCTTGAGAATGGGTGTGTTCCTTATCTTATCCTAGTGTCTAAACTCTTCTCCATGGCTGGACCCCCAAATCATATTTATTTACGTGCTAAGGGGTATCTAGAGATTGGGATAGGTTTAATAACTACCCTAACCCTAACGCGTACCCTAAGCCTAACCCCTACCCTAACCCTAACGCGTACCCTAATCCTAACCCGTAACCTAAACCGAGCCCTAACCCTAACACTAACCCTAACCCTAACCCTAGCCCATACCCTACGCCGTACCCGAACCCCTCCCCGAACCCGTACCCTAAGCCGTACCCTAACCCTAACCCTAACCCTAAGCTATCCTTGACTGCTTCTGCCTCCAATAGATTTCCTAAGCACTAGTGTTTTAAGGAACAGGTTAAAAAGAGAATCCTAATGTGATTTCTTGAGAATGGGTGTGTTCCTTATCTTTTCCTAGTGTCTAAACTCTTCTCCATGGCTGGACCCCCAAATAATATTCCTTTACGTGCTAAGGGGTATCTAGAGGGGGATAGGTTTAATAACTACCCTAACCCTAATGCGTACCCTACCCCTAACCCCTACGCTAACACTAACGCGTACCCTAATCCTAACCCGTACCCTAAACCGAACCCTAACCCTAACACTAACCCTAACCCTAACCCTAGCCCATACCCTACGCCGTACCCGAACCCCTCCCCGAACCCGTACCCTAAGCCGTACCCTAACCCTAACCCTAACCCTAACCCTAACCCTAAGCTACCCTTGACTGCTTCTGCCTCCAATAGATTTCCTAAGCACTAGTGTTTTAAGGAACAGGTTAAAAAGAGAATCCAAATGTGATTTCTTGAGAATGGGTGTGTTCCTTATCTTATCCTAGTGTCTAAACTCTTCTCCATGGCTGGACCCCCAAATAATATTCCTTTACGTGCTAAGGGGTATCTAGAGAGTGGGACAGGTTTAATAACTACCCTAACCCTAACGCGTACCCTAACCCTAACCCCTACCCTAACCCTAACGCGTACCCTAATCCTAACCCGTACCCTAAACCGAGCCCTAACCCTAACACTAACCCTAACCCTAACCCTAGCCCATACCCTACGCCGTACCCGAACCCCTCCCGGAACCCGTACCCTAAGCCGTACCCTAACCCTAACCCTAACCCTAAGCTACCCTTGACTGCTTCTGCCTCCAATAGATTTCCTAAGCACTAGTGTTCTAAGGAACAGGTTAAAAAGAGAATCCTAATGTGATATCTTGAGAATGGGTGTGTTCCTTATCTTTTCCTAGTGTCTAAACTCTTCTCCATGGCTGGACCCCCAAATAATATTCCTGTACGTGCTAAGGGGTAACTAGAGAGTGGGATAGTTTTAATAACTATCCTAACCCTAACGCGTACCCTAACCCTAACCCCTACCCTAACCCTAACGCGTACCCTAATCATAACCCGTACCCTAAACCGAGCCCAAACCCTAACACTAACCCTAACCCTAACCCTAGCCCATACCCTACGCCGTACCCGAACCCCTCCACGAACCCGTACCCTAAGCCGTACCCTAACCCTAACCCTAACCCTAACCCTAACCCTAAGCTACCCTTGACTGCTTCTGCCTCCAATAGATTTCCTAAGCACTAGTGTTTTAAGGAACAGGTTAAAAAGAGAATCCTAAAGTGATTTCTTGAGAATGGGTGTGTTCCTTATCTTATCCTAGTGTCTAAACTCTTCTCCATGGTTGGACCCCCAAATCATATTCATTTACGTGCTAAGGGGTATCTAGAGAGTGGGATAGGTTTAATAACTACCCTAACCCTAACGCGTACCCTAACCCTAACCCCTACCCTAACCCTAACGCGTACCCTAATCCTAACCCGTACCCTAAACCGAGCCCTAACCCTAACACTAACCCTAACCCTAACCCTAGCCCATACCCTACGCCGTACCCGAACCCCTCCCCGAACCCGTACCCTAAGCCGTACCCTAACCCTAACCCTAACCCTAAGCTACCCTTGACTGCTTCTGCCTCCAATAGATTTCCTAAGAACTAGTGTTTTAAGGAACAGGTTAAAAAGAGAATCCTCATGTGATTTCTTGAGAATGGGTGTGTTCCTTATCTTTTCCTAGTGTCTAAACTCTTCTCCATGGCTGGACCCCCAAATAATATTCCTTTACGTGCTAAGGGGTATCTAGAGAGTGGGATAGGTTTAATAACTACCCTAACCCTAACGCGTACCCTAACCCTAACCCCTACCCTAACCCTAACGCGTACCCTAATCCTAACCCGTAACCTAAACCGAGCCCTAACCCTAACACTAACCCTAACCCTAACCCTAGCCCATACCCTACGCCGTACCCGAACCCCTCCCCGAACCCGTACCCTCAGCCGTACCCTAACCCTAACCCTAACCCTAACCCTAACCCTAAGCTACCCTTGACTGCTTCTGCCTCCAATAGATTTCCTAAGCACTAGTGTTTTAAGAAACAGGTTAAAAAGAGAATCCTAAAGTGATTTCTTGAGAATGGGTGTGTTCCTTATCTTATCCTAGTGTCTAAACTCTTCTCCATGGCTGGACCCCCAAATAATATTCCTTTACGTGCTAAGGGGTATCTAGAGAGTGTGATAGGTTTAATAACTACCCTAACCCTAACGCGTACCCTAACCCTAACCTCTACCCTAACCCTAACGCGTACCCTAATCCTAACCCGTACGCTAAACCGAGCCCTAACCCTAACACTAACCCTAACCCTAACCCTAGCCCATACCCTACGCCATACCCGAACACCTCCCCGAACCCGTACCCTAAGCCGTACCCTAACCCTAACCCTAACCCTATCCCTAACCCTAAGCTACCCTTGACTGCTTCTGCCTCCAATAGATTTCCTAAGCAATAGAGTTTTAAGGAACAGGTTAAAAAGAGAATCCTAAAGTGATTTCTTGAGAATGGGTGTGTTCCTTATCTTATCCTAGTGTCTAAACTCTTCTCCATGGCTGGACCCCCAAATAATATTCCTTTACGTGCTAAGGGGTATCTAGAGAGTGGGATAGGTTTAATAACTACCCTAACCCTAACACGTACCCTAACCCTTACCCCTACCGTAACCCTAACGCATACCCTAATCCTAACCCGTACCCTAAACCGAGCCCTAACCCTAACACTAACCCTAACCCTAACCCTAGCCCATACCCTACGCCGTACCCGAACCCCTCCCCGAACCCGTACCCTAAACCGTACCCTAACCCTAACCCTAAACCTAACTCTAAGCTACCCTTGACTGCTTCTGCCTCCAATAGATTTTCTAAGCACTAGTGTTTTAAGGAACAGGTTAAAAAGAGAATCCTAATGTGATTTCTTGAGAATGGGTGTGTTCCTTATCTTATCCTAGTGTCTGAACTCTTCTCCATGGCTGGACCCCCAAATAATATTCCTTTACGTGCTAAGCGGTATCTAGACAGTGGGATAGGTTTAATAACTACCCTAACTCTAACGCGTACCCTAACCCTAACCCCTACCCTAACCCTAACGCGTACCCTAATCCTAACCCGTACCCTAAACCGAGCCCTAACCCTAACACTAACCCTAAACCTAACCCTAGCCCATACCCTACGCCGTACCCGAGCCCCTCCCCGAAGCCGTACCCTAAGCTGTACCCTAACCCTAACCCTAACCCTAACCCTAACCCTAAGCTACCCTTGACTGCTTCTGCCTCCAATAGATTTCCTAAGCACTAGTGTTTTAAGGAACAGGTTAAAAAGAGAATCCTAAAGTGATTTCTTGAGAATGGGTGTGTTCCTTATCTTATCCTAGTGTCTAAACTCTTCTCCATGGCTGGACCCCCAAATAATATTCCTTTACGTGCTAAGGGTTATCTAGAGAGTGTGATAGGTTTAATAACTACCCTAACCATAACGCGTACCCTAACCCTAACCCCTACCCTAAACCTAACGCGTACCCTAATCCTAACCCGTACCCTAAACCGAGCCCTAACCCTAACACTAACCCTAACCCTAACCCTAGCCCATACCCTACGCCGTACCCGAACCCCTCCCTGAACCCGTACCCTAAGCCGTACCCTAACCCTAACCCTAACCCTAAGCTACCCTTGACTGCTTCTGCCTCCAATAGATTTCCTAAAAACTAGTGTTTTAAGGAACAGGTTAAAAAGAGAATCCCAATGTGATTTCTTGAGAATGGGTGTGTTCCTTATCTTATCCTAGTGTCTAAACTCTTCTCCATGGCTGCACCCCCAAATCATATTCCTTTACGTGCTAAGGGGTATCTAGAGAGTGGGATAGGTTTAATAACTACCCTAACCCTAACGCGTACCCAGCCCTAACCCCTACCCTAACCCTAACGCGTACCCTAATCCTAACCCGTACCCTAAACCGAGCCCTAACCCTAACACTAACCCTAACCCTAACCCTAGCCCATACCCTACGCCGTACCCGAACCCCTCCCCAAACGCGTACCCTAAGCCGTACCCTAACCCTAACCCTAACCCTAACCCTAACCCTAAGCTACCCTTGACTGCTTCTGCCTCCAATAGATTTCCTAAGCACTAGTGTTTTAAGGAACGGGTTAAAAAGAGGATCCAAATGTGATTTCTTGAGAATGGGTGTGTTCCTTATCTTATCCTAGTGTCTAAACTCTTCTCCATGGCTGGACTCCCAAATCATATTCATTTACGTGCTAAGGGGTATCTAGAGATTGGGATAGGTTTAATAACTACCCTAACCCTAACGCGTACCGTAAGCCTAACCCCTACCCTAACCCTAACGCGTACCCTAATCCTAACCCGTAACCTAAACCGAGCCCTAACCCTAACACTAACCCTAACCCTAACCCTAGCCCATACCCTACACCGTACCCGAACCCCTCCCCGAACCCGTACCCTAAGCCGTACCCTAACCCTAACCCTAACCCTAAGCTACCCTTGACTGCTTCTGCCTCCAATAGATTTCCTAAGCACTAGTGTTTTAAGGAACAGGTTAAAAAGAGAATCCTAATGTGATTTCTTGAGAATGGGTGTGTTCCTTATCTTTTCCTAGTGTCTAAACTCTTCTCCATGGCTGGACCCCCAAATAATATTCCTTTACGTGCTAAGGGGTATCTAGAGGGGGATAGGTTTAATAACTACCCTAACCCTAATGCGTACCCTACCCCTAACCCCTACGCTAACACTAACGCGTACCCTAATCCTAACCCGTACCCTAAACCGAACCCTAACCCTAACACTAACCCTAACCCTAACCCTAGCCCATACCCTACGCCGTACCCGAACCCCTCCCCGAACCCGTACCCTAAGCCGTACCCTAACCCTAACCCTAACCCTAACCCTAACCCTAAGCTACCCTTGACTGCTTCTGCCTCCAATAGATTTCCTAAGCACTAGTGTTTTAAGGAACAGGTTAAAAAGAGAATCCAAATGTGATTTCTTGAGAATGGGTGTGTTCCTTATCTTATCCTAGTGTCTAAACTCTTCTCCATGGCTGGACCCCCAAATAATATTCCTTTACGTGCTAAGGGGTATCTAGAGAGTGGGACAGGTTTAATAACTACCCTAACCCTAACGCGTACCCTAACCCTAACCCCTACCCTAACCCTAACGCGTACCCTAATCCTAACCCGTACCCTAAACCGAGCCCTAACCCTAACACTAACCCTAACCCTAACCCTAGCCCATACCCTACGCCGTACCCGAACCCCTCCCGGAACCCGTACCCTAAGCCGTACCCTAACCCTAACCCTAACCCTAAGCTACCCTTGACTGCTTCTGCCTCCAATAGATTTCCTAAGCACTAGTGTTTTAAGGAACAGGTTAAAAAGAGAATCCTAATGTGATATCTTGAGAATGGGTGTGTTCCTTATCTTTTCCTAGTGTCTAAACTCTTCTCCATGGCTGGACCCCCAAATAATATTCCTGTACGTGCTAAGGGGTAACTAGAGAGTGGGATAGTTTTAATAACTACCCAAACCCTAACGCGTACCCTAACCCTAACCCCTACCCTAACCCTAACGCGTACCCTAATCATAACCCGTACCCTAAACCGAGCCCAAACCCTAACACTAACCCTAACCCTAACCCTAGCCCATACCCTACGCCGTACCCGAACCCCTCCACGAACCCGTACCCTAAGCCGTACCCTAACCCTAACCCTAACCCTAACCCTAACCCTAAGCTACCCTTGACTGCTTCTGCCTCCAATAGATTTCCTAAGCACTAGTGTTTTAAGGAACAGGTTAAAAAGAGAATCCTAAAGTGATTTCTTGAGAATGGGTGTGTTCCTTATCTTATCCTAGTGTCTAAACTCTTCTCCATGGTTGGACCCCCAAATAATATTCCTTTACGTGCTAAGGGGTATCTAGAGAGTGGGATAGGTTTAATAACTACCCTAACCCTAACGCGTACCCTAACCCTAACCCCTACCCTAACCCTAACACGTACCCTAATCCTAACCCGTACCCTAAACCGAGCCCTAACCCTAACACTAACCCTAACCCTAAGCCTAGCCCATACCCTACGCCGTACCCGAACCCCTCCCCGAACCCGTACCCTAAGCCGTACCCTAACCCTAACCCTAACCCTAACCCCAACCCTAAGCTACCCTAGACTGCTTCTGCCTCCAATAGATTTCCTAAGCAATAGTGTTTTAAGGAACAGGTTAAAAAGAGAATCCTAATGTGATTTCTTGAGAATGGGTGTGTTCCTTTTCTTATCCTAGTGTCTAAACTCTTCTCCATGGCTGGACCCCCAAATCATATTCCTTTAGGTGCTAAGGGGTATCTAGAGAGTGGGATAGGTTTAATAACTACCCTAACCCTAACGCGTACCCTAACCCTAACCCCTACCCTAACCCTAATGCGTACCCTAATCCTAACACGTACCCTAAACCGAGCCCTAACCCTAACACTAACCCTAACCCTAACCCTAGCCCATACCCTACGCCGTACCCGAACCCCTCCCCGAACCCGTACCCTAAGTCGTACCCTAACCCTAACCCTAAACCTAACCCTAACCCTAAGCTACCCTTGACTGCTTCTGCCTCCAATAGATTTCCTAAGCACTAGAGTTTTAAGGAACAGGTTAAAAAGAGAATCCTAATGTGATTTCTTGAGAATGGGTGTGTTCCTTATCTTATCCTAGTGTCTAAACTCTTCTCCATGGCTGTACCACCAAATAATATTCCTTTACGTGCTAAGGGGTATCTAGAGAGTGGGATAGGTTTAATATCTACCCTAACCCTAACGCGTACCATAACCCTAACCCCTACCCTAACCCTAACGCGTACCCTAATCCTAACCCGTACCCTAAACCGAGCCCTAACCCTAACACTAACTCTAAACCTAACCCTAGCCCATACCCTACGCCGTACCCGAGCCCCTCCCCAAACCCGTACCCTAAGCTGTACCCTAACCCTAACCCTAACCCTAACCCTAACCCTAAGCTACCCTTGACTGCTTCTGCCTCCAATAGATTTCCTAAGCACTAGTGTTTTAAGGAACAGGTTAAAAAGAGAATCCTAATGTGATTTCTTGAGAATGGGTGTGTTCCTTATCTTATCCTAGTGTCTAAACTCTTCTCCATGGCTGGACCCCCAAATCATATTCCTTTACGTGCTAAGGGGTATCTAGAGAGTGGGATAGGTTTAATAACTACCCTAACCCTAACGCGTACCCTAACCCTAACCCCTACCCTAACCCTAACGCGTACCCTAATCCTAACCCGTACCCTAAACCGAGCCCTAACCCTAACACTAACCCTAACCCTAACCCTAGCCCATACCCTACGCCGTACCCGAACCCCTCCCCGAACCCGTACCCTAAGCCGTACCCTAACCCTAACCCTAACCCTAAGCTACCCTTGACTGCTTCTGCCTCCAATAGATTTCCTAAGCACTAGTGTTTTAAGGAACAGGTTAAAAAGAGAATCCTAATGTGATTTCTTGAGAATGGGTGTGTTCCTTATCTTTTCCTAGTGTCTAAACTCTTCTCCATGGCTGGACCCCCAAATAATATTCCTTTACGTGCTAAGGGGTATCTAGAGAGTGTGATAGGTTTAATAACTACCCTAACCCTAACGCGTACCCTAACCCTAACCCCTACCCTAACCCTAACGCATACCCTAATCCTAACCCGTAACCTAAACCGAGCCCTAACCCTAACACTAACCCTAACCCTAACCCTAGCCCATACCCTACGCCGTACCCGAACCCCTCCCCGAACCCGTACCCTAAGCCGTACCCTAACCCTAACCCTAACCCTAACCCTAACCCTAAGCTACCCTTGACTGCTTCTGCCTCCAATAGATTTCCTAAGCACTAGTGTTTTAAGGAACAGGTTAAAAAGAGAATCCTAAAGTGATTTCTTGAGAATGGGTGTGTTCCTTATCTTATCCTAGTGTCTAAACTCTTCTCCATGGCTGGACCCCCAAATCATATTCCTTTACGTGCTAAGGGGTATCTAGAGAGTGTGATAGGTTTAATAACTACCCTAACCCTAATGCGTACCCTAACCCTAACCTCTACCCTAACCCTAACGCGTACCCTAATCCTAACCCGTACGCTAAACCGAGCCCTAACCCTAACACTAACCCTAACCCTAACCCTAGCCCATACCCTACGCCATACCCGAACACCTCCCCGAACCCGTACCCTAAGCCGTACCCTAACCCTAACCCTAACCCTATCCCTAACCCTAAGCTACCCTTGACTGCTTCTGCCTCCAATAGATTTCCTAAGCAATAGAGTTTTAAGGAACAGGTTAAAAAGAGAATCCTAAAGTGATTTCTTGAGAATGGGTGTGTTCCTTATCTTATCCTAGTGTCTAAACTCTTCTCCATGGCTGGACCCCCAAATAATATTCCTTTACGTGCTAAGGGGTATCTAGAGAGTGGGATAGGTTTAATAACTACCCTAACCCTAACATGTACCCTAACCCTAACCCCTACCGTAACCCTAACGCGTACCCTAATCCTAACCCGTACCCTAAACCGAGCCCTAACCCTAACACTAACCCTAACCCTAACCCTAGCCCATACCCTAGGCCGTACCCGAACCCCTCCCCGAAACCGTACCCTAAACCGTACCCTAACCCTAACCCTAAACCTAACTCTAAGCTACCCTTGACTGCTTCTGCCTCCAATAGATTTTCTAAGCACTAGTGTTTTAAGGAACAGGTTAAAAAGAGAATCCTAAAGTGATTTCTTGAGAATGGGTGTGTTCCTTATCTTATCCTAGTGTCTAAACTCTTCTCCATGGTTGGACCCCCAAATAATATTCCTTTACGTGCTAAGGGGTATCTAGAGAGTGGGATAGGTTTAATAACTACCCTAACCCTAACGCGTACCCTAACCCTAACCCCTACCCTAACCCTAACACGTACCCTAATCCTAACCCGTACCCTAAACCGAGCCCTAACCCTAACACTAACCCTAACCCTAACCCTAGCCCATACCCTACGCCGTACCCGAACCCCTCCCCGAACCCGTACCCTAAGCCGTACCCTAACCCTAACCCTAACCCTAACCCCAACCCTAAGCTACCCTAGACTGCTTCCTGCCTCAATAGATTTCCTAAGCAATAGTGTTTTAAGGAACAGGTTAAAAAGAGAATCCTAATGTGATTTCTTGAGAATGGGTGTGTTCCTTTTCTTATTCCTAGTGTCTAAACTCTTCTCCATGGCTGGACCCCCAAATCATATTCCTTTAGGTGCTAAGGGGTATCTAGAGAGTGGGATAGGTTTAATAACTACCCTAACCCTAACGCGTACCCCTAACCCTAACCCCTACCCTAACCCTAATGCGTACCCTAATCCTAACACGTACCCTAAACCGAGCCCTAACCCTAACACTAACCCTAACCCTAACCCTAGCCCATACCCTACGCCGTACCCGAACCCCTCCCCGAACCCTACCCTAAGTCGTACCCTAACCCTAACCCTAAACCTAACCCTAACCCTAAGCTACCCTTGACTGCTTCTGCCTCCAATAGATTTCCTAAGCACTAGAGTTTTAAGGAACAGGTTAAAAAGAGAATCCTAATGTGATTTCTTGAGAATGGGTGTGTTCCTTATCTTATCCTAGTGTCTAAACTCTTCTCCATGGCTGTACCACCAAATAATATTCCTTTACGTGCTAAGGGGTATCTAGAGAGTGGGATAGGTTTAATATCTACCCTAACCCTAACGCGTACCATAACCCTAACCCCTACCCTAACCCTAACGCGTACCCTAATCCTAACCCGTACCCTAAACCGAGCCCTAACCCTAACACTAACTCTAAACCTAACCCTAGCCCATACCCTACGCCGTACCCGAGCCCCTCCCCGAACCCGTACCCTAAGCTGTACCCTAACCCTAACCCTAACCCTAACCCTAACCCTAAGCTACCCTTGACTGCTTCTGCCTCCAATAGATTTCCTAAGCACTAGTGTTTTAAGGAACAGGTTAAAAAGAGAATCCTAA
>NW_026646041.1:47500-62500 GCF_949987535.1 Balaenoptera acutorostrata | reverse complement strand
ACAGGTTAAAAAGAGAATCCTAAAGTGATTTCTTGAGAATGGGTGTGTTCCTTATCTTATCCTAGTGTCTAAACTCTTCTCCATGGCTGGACCCCCAAATAATATTCCTTTACGTGCTAAGGGGTATCTAGAGAGTGGGATAGGTTTAATAACTACCCTAACCCTAACACGTACCCTAACCCTAACCCCTACCGTAACCCTAACGCGTACCCTAATCCTAACCCGTACCCTAAACCGAGCCCTAACCCTAACACTAACCCTAACCCTAACCCTAGCCCATACCCTACGCCGTACCCGAACCCGTACCCTAAACCGTACCCTAACCCTAACCCTAAACCTAACTCTAAGCTACCCTTGACTGCTTCTGCCTCCAATAGATTTTCTAAGCACTAGTGTTTTAAGGAACAGGTTAAAAAGAGAATCCTAATGTGATTTCTTGAGAATGGGTGTGTTCCTTATCTTATCCTAGTGTCTGAACTCTTCTCCATGGCTGGACCCCCAAATAATATTCCTTTACGTGCTAAGGGGTATCTAGAGAGTGGGATAGGTTTAATAACTACCCTAACCCTAACGCGTACCCTAACCCTAACCCCTACCCTAACCCTAACGCGTACCCTAATCCTAACCCGTACCCTTAACCGAGCCCTAACCCTAACACTAACCCTAACCCTAACCCTAGCCCATACCCTACGCCGTACCCGAGCCCCTCCCCGAACCCGTACCCTAAGCTGTACCCTAACCCTAACCCTAACCCTAACCCTAACCCTAAGCTACCCTTGACTGCTTCTGCGTCCAATAGATTTCCTAAGCACTAGTGTTTTAAGGAACAGGTTAAAAAGAGAATCCTAAAGTGATTTCTTGAGAATGGGTGTGTTCCTTATCTTATCCTAGTGTCTAAACTCTTCTCCATGGCTGGACCCCCAAATAATATTCCTTTACGTGCTAAGGGTTATCTAGAGAGTGTGATAGGTTTAATAACTACCCTAACCCTAATGCGTACCCTAACCCTAACCCCTACCCTAACCCTAACGCGTACCCTAATCCTAACCCGTACCCTAAACCGAGCCCTAACCCTAACACTAACCCTACCCCTAACCCTAGCCCATACCCTACGCCGTACCCGAGCCCCTCCCCGAACCCGTACCCTAAGCTGTACCCTAACCCTAACCCTAACCCTAACCCTAACCCTAAGCTACCCTTGACTGCTTCTGCCTCCAATAGATTTCCTAAGCACTAGTGTTTTAAGGAACAGGTTAAAAAGAGAATCCTAATGTGATTTCTTGAGAATGGGTGTGTTCCTTATCTTATCCTAGTGTCTAAACTCTTCTCCATGGCTGGACCCCCAAATAATATTCCTTTACATGCTAAGGGGTATCTAGAGAGTGGGATAGGTTTAATAACTACCCTAACCCTAACGCATACCCTAACCCTAACCCCTACCCTAACCCTAACGCGTACCCTAATCCTAACCCGTACCCTAAACCGAGCCCTAACCCTAACACTAACCCTAACCCTAACCCTAGCCCATACCCTACGCCGTACCCGAACACCTCCCCGAACCCGTACCCTAAGCCGTACCCTAACCCTAACCCTAACCCTAATCCTAACCCTAAGCTACCCTTGACTGCTTCTGCCTCCAATAGATTTCCTAAGCACTAGTGTTTTAAGGAACAGGTTAAAAAGAGAATCCTAATGTGATTTCTTGAGAATGGGTGTGTTCCTTACCTTATCCTAGTGTCTAAACTCTCCCCCATGGCTGGACCCCCAAATAATATTCCTTTACATGCTAAGGGGTATCTAGAGAGTGGGATAGGTTTAATAACTACCCTAAGACTAACGCGTACCCTAACCCTAACCCCTACCCTAACCCTAACGCGTACCCTAATCCTAACCCGTACCCTAAACCGAGCCCTAAGCCTAACACTAACCCTAACCCTAACCCTAGCCCATACCCTACGCCGTACCCGAACCCCTCACCAAACCCGTACCCTAAGCCGTACCCTAACCCTAACCCTAACCCTAACCCTAACCCTAAGCTACCCTTGACTGCTTCTGCCTCCAATAGATTTCCTAAGCACTAGTGTTTTAAGGAACGGGTTAAAAAGAGGATCCAAATGTGATTTCTTGAGAATGGGTGTGTTCCTTATCTTATCCTAGTGTCTAAACTCTTCTCCATGGCTGGACCCCCAAATCATATTCATTTACGTGCTAAGGGGTATCTAGAGATTGGGATAGGTTTAATAACTACCCTAACCCTAACGCGTACCCTAAGCCTAACCCCTACCCTAACCCTAACGCGTACCCTAATCCTAACCCGTAACCTAAACCGAGCCCTAACCCTAACACTAACCCTAACCCTAACCCTAGCCCATACCCTACGCCGTACCCGAACCCCTCCCCGAACCCGTACCCTAAGCCGTACCCTAACCCTAACCCTAACCCTAAGCTACCCTTGACTGCTTCTGCCTCCAATAGATTTCCTAAGCACTAGTGTTTTAAGGAACAGGTTAAAAAGAGAATCCTAATGTGATTTCTTGAGAATGGGTGTGTTCCTTATCTTTTCATAGTGTCTAAACTCTTCTCCATGGCTGGACCCCCAAATAATATTCCTTTACGTGCTAAGGGGTATCTAGAGGGGGATAGGTTTAATAACTACCCTAACCCTAATGCGTACCCTACCCCTAACCCCTACGCTAACACTAACGCGTACCCTAATCCTAACCCGTACCCTAAACCGAACCCTAACCCTAACACTAACCCTAACCCTAACCCTAGCCCATACCCTACGCCGTACCCGAACCCCTCCCCGAACCCGTACCCTAAGCCGTACCCTAACCCTAACCCTAACCCTAACCCTAACCCTAAGCTACCCTTGACTGCTTCTGCCTCCAATAGATTTCCTAAGCACTAGTGTTTTAAGGAACAGGTTAAAAAGAGAATCCAAATGTGATTTCTTGAGAATGGGTGTGTTCCTTATCTTATCCTAGTGTCTAAACTCTTCTCCATGGCTGGACCCCCAAATAATATTCCTTTACGTGCTAAGGGGTATCTAGAGAGTGGGATAGGTTTAATAACTACCCTAACCCTAACGCGTACCCTAACCCTAACCCCTACCCTAACCCTAACGCGTACCCTAATCCTAACCCGTACCCTAAACCGAGCCTTAACCCTAACACTAACCCTAACCCTAACCCTAGCCCATACCCTACGCCGTACCCGAACCCCTCCCGGAACCCGTACCCTAAGCCGTACCCTAACCCTAACCCTAACCCTAAGCTACCCTTGACTGCTTCTGCCTCCAATAGATTTCCTAAGCACTAGTGTTTTAAGGAACAGGTTAAAAAGAGAATCCTAATGTGATATCTTGAGAATGGGTGTGTTCCTTATCTTTTCCTAGTGTCTAAACTCTTCTCCATGGCTGGACCCCCAAATAATATTCCTGTACGTGCTAAGGGGTAACTAGAGAGTGGGATAGTTTTAATAACTACCCTAACCCTAACGCGTACCCTAACCCTAACACCTACCCTAACCCTAACGCGTACCCTAATCATAACCCGTACCCTAAACCGAGCCCAAACCCTAACACTAACCCTAACCCTAACCCTAGCCCATACCCTACGCCGTACCCGAACCCCTCCACGAACCCGTACCCTAAGCCGTACCCTAACCCTAACCCTAACCCTAACCCTAACCCTAAGCTACCCTTGACTGCTTCTCCCTCCAATAGATTTCCTAAGCACTAGTGTTTTAAGGAACAGGTTAAAAAGAGAATCCTAAAGTGATTTCTTGAGAATGGGTGTGTTCCTTATCTTATCCTAGTGTCTAAACTCTTCTCCATGGTTGGACCCCCAAATAATATTCCTTTACGTGCTAAGGGGTATCTAGAGAGTGGGATAGGTTTAATAACTACCCTAACCCTAACGCGTACCCTAACCCTAACCCCTACCCTAACCCTAACGCGTACCCTAATCCTAACCCGTACCCTAAACCGAGCCCTAACCCTAACACTAACCCTAACCCTAACCCTAGCCCATACCCTACGCCGTACCCGAACCCCTCCCCGAACCCGTACCCTAAGCCGTACCCTAAACCTAACCCTAACCCTAACCCTAACCCTAAGCTACCCTAGACTGCTTCTGCCTCCAATAGATTTCCTAAGCAATAGTGTTTTAAGGAACAGGTTAAAAAGAGAATCCTAATGTGATTTCTTGAGAATGGGTGTGTTCCTTTTCTTATCCTAGTGTCTAAACTCTTCTCCATGGCTGGACCCCCAAATCATATTCCTTTAGGTGCTAAGGGGTATCTAGAGAGTGGGATAGGTTTAATAACTACCCTAACCCTAACGCGTACCCTAACCCTAACCCCTACCCTAACCCTAATGCGTACCCTAATCCTAACACGTACCCTAAACCGAGCCCTAACCCTAACACTAACCCTAACCCTAACCCTAGCCCATACCCTACGCCGTACCCGAACCCCTCCCCGAACCCGTACCCTAAGTCGTACCCTAACCCTAACCCTAAACCTAACCCTAACCCTAAGCTGCCCTTGACTGCTTCTGCCTCCAATAGATTTCCTAAGCACTAGTGTTTTAAGGAACAGGTTAAAAAGAGAATCCTAATGTGATTTCTTGAGAATGGGTGGGTTCCTTATCTTATCCTAGTGTCTAAACTCTTCTCCATGGCTGGACCCCCAAATCATATTCCTTTACGTGCTAAGGGGTATCTAGAGAGTGGGATAGGTTTAATAACTACCCTAACCCTAACGCGTACCCTAACCCTAACCCCTACCCTAACCCTAACGCGTACCCTAATCCTAACCCGTACCCTAAACCGAGCCCTAACCCTAACACTAACCCTAACCCTAACCCTAGCACATACCCTACGCCGTACCCGAACCCCTCCCCGAACCCGTACCCTAAGCCGTACCCTAACCCTAACCCTAACCCTAAGCTACCCTTGACTGCTTCTGCCTCCAATAGATTTCCTAAGCACTAGTGTTTTAAGGAACAGGTTAAAAAGAGAATCCTAAAGTGATTTCTTGAGAATGGGTGTGTTCCTTATCTTATCCTAGTGTCTAAACTCTTCTCCATGGCTGGACCCCCAAATCATATTCCTTTACGTGCTAAGGGGTATCTAGAGAGTGTGATAGGTTTAATAACTACCCTAACCCTAACGCGTACCCTAACCCTAACCTCTACCCTAACCCTAACGCGTACCCTAATCCTAACCCGTACGCTAAACCGAGCCCTAACCCTAACACTAACCCTAACCCTAACCCTAGCCCATACCCTACGCCGTACCCGAACCCCTCCCCGAACCCGTACCCTAAACCGTACCCTAACCCTAACCCTAAACCTAACTCTAAGCTACCCTTGACTGCTTCTGCCTCCAATAGATTTTCTAAGCACTAGTGTTTTAAGGAACAGGTTAAAAAGAGAATCCTAATGTGATTTCTTGAGAATGGGTGTGTTCCTTATCTTATCCTAGTGTCTGAACTCTTCTCCATGGCTGGACCCCCAAATAATATTCCTTTACGTGCTAAGGGGTATCTAGAGAGTGGGATAGGTTTAATAACTACCCTAACCCTAACGCGTACCCTAACCCTAACCCCTACCCTAACCCTAACGCGTACCCTAATCCTAACCCGTACCCTAAACCGAGCCCTAACCCTAACACTAACCCTAACCCTAACCCTAGCCCATACCCTACGCCGTACCCGAGCCCCTCCCCGAACCCGTACCCTAAGCTGTACCCTAACCCTAACCCTAACCCTAACCCTAACCCTAAGCTACCCTTGACTGCTTCTGCCTCCAATAGATTTCCTAAGCACTAGTGTTTTAAGGAACAGGTTAAAAAGAGAATCCTAATGTGATTTCTTGAGAAGGGTGTGTTCCTTATCTTATCCTAGTGTCTAAACTCTTCTCCATGGCTGGACCCCCAAATAATATTCCTTTACGTGCTAAGGGGTATCTAGAGAGTGGGATAGGTTTAATAACTACCCTAGCCCTAACGCGTACCCTAACCCTAACCCCTACCCTAAACCTAACGCGTACCCTAATCCTAACCCGTACCCTAAACCGAGCCCTAACCCTAACACTAACCCTAACCCTAACCCTAGCCCATACCCTACGCCGTACCCGAACCCCTCCCTGAACCCGTACCCTAAGCCGTACCCTAACCCTAACCCTAACCCTAACCCTAACCCTAAGCTACCCTTGACTGCTTCTGCCTCCAATAGATTTCCTAAGCACTAGTGTTTTAAGGAACGGGTTAAAAAGAGGATCCAAATGTGATTTCTTGAGAATGGGTGTGTTCCTTATCTTATCCTAGTGTCTAAACTCTTCTAAATGGCTGGACCCCCAAATCATATTCATTTACGTGCTAAGGGGTATCTAGAGATTTGGATAGGTTTAATAACTACCCTAACCCTAACGCGTACCCTAAGCCTAACCCCTACCCTAACCCTAACGCGTACCCTAATCCTAACCCGTAACCTAAACCGAGCCCTAACCCTAACACTAACCCTAACCCTAACCCTAGCCCATACCCTACGCCGTACCCGAACCCCTCCCCGAACCCGTACCCTAAGCCGTACCCTAACCCTAACCCTAACCCTAAGCTACCCTTGACTGCTTCTGCCTCCAATAGATTTCCTAAGCACTAGTGTTTTAAGGAACAGGTTAAAAAGAGAATCCTAATGTGATTTCTTGAGAATGGGTGTGTTCCTTATCTTTTCCTAGTGTCTAAACTCTTCTCCATGGCTGGACCCCCAAATAATATTCCTTTACGTGCTAAGGGGTATCTAGAGGGGGATAGGTTTAATAACTACCCTAACCCTAATGCGTACCCTACCCCTAACCCCTACGCTAACACTAACGCGTACCCTAATCCTAACCCGTACCCTAAACCGAACCCTAACCCTAACACTAACCCTAACCCTAACCCTAGCCCATACCCTACGCCGTACCCGAACCCCTCCCCGAACCCGTACCCTAAGCCGTACCCTAACCCTAACCCTAACCCTAACCCTAACCCTAAGCTACCCTTGACTGCTTCTGCCTCCAATAGATTTCCTAAGCACTAGTGTTTTAAGGAACAGGTTAAAAAGAGAATCCAAATGTGATTTCTTGAGAATGGGTGTGTTCCTTATCTTACCCTAGTGTCTAAACTCTTCTCCATGGCTGGACCCCCAAATAATATTCCTTTACGTGCTAAGGGGTATCTAGAGAGTGGGACAGGTTTAATAACTACCCTAACCCTAACGCGTACCCTAACCCTAACCCCTACCCTAACCCTAACGCGTACCCTAATCCTAACCCGTACCCTAAACCGAGCCCTAACCCTAACACTAACCCTAACCCTAACCCTAGCCCATACCCTACGCCGTACCCGAACCCCTCCCGGAACCCGTACCCTAAGCCGTACCCTAACCCTAACCCTAACCCTAAGCTACCCTTGACTGCTTCTGCCTCCAATAGATTTCCTAAGCACTAGTGTTTTAAGGAACAGGTTAAAAAGAGAATCCTAATGTGATATCTTGAGAATGGGTGTGTTCCTTATCTTTTCCTAGTGTCTAAACTCTTCTCCATGGCTGGACCCCCAAATAATATTCCTGTACGTGCTAAGGGGTAACTAGAGAGTGGGATAGTTTTAATAACTACCCTAACCCTAACGCGTACCCTAACCCTAACCCCTACCCTAACCCTAACCCGTACCCTAATCATAACCCGTACCCTAAACCGAGCCCTAACCCTAACACTAACCCTAACCCTAACCCTAGCCCATACCCTACGCCGTACCCGAAACCCTCCACGAACCCGTACCCTAAGCCGTACCCTAACCCTAACCCTAACCCTAACCCTAACCCTAAGCTACCCTTGACTGCTTCTGCCTCCAATAGATTTCCTAAGCACTAGTGTTTTAAGGAACAGGTTAAAAAGAGAATCCTAAAGTGATTTCTTGAGAATGGGTGTGTTCCTTATCTTATCCTAGTGTCTAAACTCTTCTCCATGGTTGGACCCCCAAATAATATTCCTTTACGTGCTAAGGGGTATCTAGAGAGTGGGATAGGTTTAATAACTACCCTAACCCTAACGCGTACCCTAACCCTAACCCCTACCCTAACCCTAACGCGTACCCTAATCCTAACCCGTACCCTAAACCGAGCCCTAACCCTAACACTAACCCTAACCCTAACCCTAGCCCATACCCTACGCCGTACCCGAACCCCTCCCCGAACCCGTACCCTAAGCCGTACCCTAACCCTAACCCTAACCCTAACCCTAACCCTAAGCTACCCTAGACTGCTTCTGCCTCCAATAGATTTCCTAAGCAATAGTGTTTTAAGGAACAGGTTAAAAAGAGAATCCTAATGTGATTTCTTGAGAATGGGTGTGTTCCTTTTCTTATCCTAGTGTCTAAACTCTTCTCCATGGCTGGACCCCCAAATCATATTCCTTTAGGTGCTAAGGGGTATCTAGAGAGTGGGATAGGTTTAATAACTACCCTAACCCTAACGCGTACCCTAACCCTAACCCCTACCCTAACCCTAATGCGTACCCTAATCCTAACACGTACCCTAAACCGAGCCCTAACCCTAACACTAACCCTAACCCTAACCCTAGCCCATACCCTACGCCGTACCCGAGCCCCTCCCCGAACCCGTACCCTAAGCTGTACCCTAACCCTAACCCTAACCCTAACCCTAACCCTAAGCTACCCTTGACTGCTTCTGCCTCCAATAGATTTCCTAAGCACTAGTGTTTTAAGGAACAGGTTAAAAAGAGAATCCTAATGTGATTTCTTGAGAATGGGTGTGTTCCTTATCTTATCCTAGTGTCTAAACTCTTCTCCATGGCTGGACCCCCAAATCATATTCCTTTACGTGCTAAGGGGTATCTAGAGAGTGGGATAGGTTTAATAACTACCCTAACCCTAACGCGTACCCTAACCCTAACCCCTACCCTAACCCTAACGCGTACCCTAATCCTAACCCGTACCCTAAACCGAGCCCTAACCCTAACACTAACCCTAACCCTAACCCTAGCCCATACCCTACGCCGTACCCGAACCCCTCCCCGAACCCGTACCCTAAGCCGTACCCTAACCCTAACCCTAACCCTAAGCTACCCTTGACTGCTTCTGCCTCCAATAGATTTCCTAAGCACTAGTGTTTTAAGGAACAGGTTAAAAAGAGAATCCTAATGTGATTTCTTGAGAATGGGTGTGTTCCTTATATTTTCCTAGTGTCTAAACTCTTCTCCATGGCTGGACCCCCAAATAATATTCCTTTACGTGCTAAGGGGTATCTAGAGAGTGGGATAGGTTTAATAACTACCCTAACCCTAACGCGTACCCTAACCCTAACCCCTACCCTAACCCTAACGCGTACCCTAATCCTAAACCGTACCCTAAACCGAGCCCTAACGCTAACACTAACCCTAACCCTAACCCTAGCCCATACCCTACGCCGTACCCGAACCCCTCCCCGAACCCGTACCCTAAGCCGTACCCTAACCCTAACCCTAACCCTAACCCTAACCCTAAGCTACCCTTGACTGCTTCTGCCTCCAATAGATTTCCTAAGCACTAGTGTTTTAAGGAACAGGTTAAAAAGAGAATCCTAAAGTGATTTCTTGAGAATGGGTGTGTTCCTTATCTTATCCTAGTGTCTAAACTCTTCTCCATGGCTGGACCCCCAAATCATATTCCTTTACGTGCTAAGGGGTATCTAGAGAGTGTGATAGGTTTAATAACTACCCTAACCCTAACGCGTACCCTAACCCTAACCTCTACCCTAACCCTAACGCGTACCCTAATCCTAACCCGTACGCTAAACCGAGCCCTAACCCTAACACTAACCCTAACCCTAACCCTAGCCCATACCCTACGCCATACCCGAACACCTCCCCGAACCCGTACCCTAAGCCGTACCCTAACCCTAACCCTAACCCTATCCCTAACCCTAAGCTACCCTTGACTGCTTCTGCCTCCAATAGATTTCCTAAGCAATAGAGTTTTAAGGAACAGGTTAAAAAGAGAATCCTAAAGTGATTTCTTGAGAATGGGTGTGTTCCTTATCTTATCCTAGTGTCTAAACTCTTCTCCATGGCTGGACCCCCAAATAATATTCCTTTACGTGCTAAGGGGTATCTAGAGAGTGGGATAGGTTTAATAACTACCCTAACCCTAACACGTACCCTAACCGTAACCCCTACCGTAACCCTAACGCGTACCCTAATCCTAACCCGTAACCTAATCCTAACCCGTACCCTAAACCGAGCCCTAACCCTAACACTAACCCTAACCCTAACCCTAGCCCATACCCTACGCCGTACCCGAACCCCTCCCCGAACCCGTACCCTAAACCGTACCCTAACCCTAACCCTAAACCTAACTCTAAGCTACCCTTGACTGCTTCTGCCTCCAATAGATTTTCTAAGCACTAGTGTTTTAAGGAACAGGTTAAAAAGAGAATCCTAATGTGATTTCTTGAGAATGGGTGTGTTCCTTATCTTATCCTAGTGTCTGAACTCTTCTCCATGGCTGGACCCCCAAATAATATTCCTTTACGTGCTAAGGGGTATCTAGAGAGTGGGATAGGTTTAATAACTACCCTAACCCTAACGCGTACCCTAACGCTAACCCCTACCCTAACCCTAACGCATACCCTAATCCTAACCCGTACCCTAAACCGAGCCCTAACCCTAACACTAACCGTAACCCTAACCCTAGCCCATACCCTACGCCGTACCCGAACCCCTCCCCGAACCCGTACCCTAAGCCGTACCCTAACCCTAATCCTAACCCTAACCCTAACCCTAAGCTACCCTTGACTGCTTCTGCCTCCAATAGATTTCCTAAGCACTAGTGTTTTAAGGAACAGGTTAAAAAGAGAATCCTAATGTGATTTCTTGAGAATGGGTGTGTTCCTTATCTTATCCTAGTGTCTAAACTCTTCTCCATGGCTGGACCCCCAAATAATATTCCTGTACGTGCTAAGGGGTAACTAGAGAGTGGGATAGTTTTAATAACTACCCTAACCCTAACGCGTACCCTAACCCTAACCCCTACCCTAACCCTAACCCGTACCCTAATCATAACCCGTACCCTAAACCGAGCCCAAACCCTAACACTAACCCTAACCCTAACCCTAGCCCATACCCTACGCCGTACCCGAACCCCTCCACGAACCCGTACCCTAAGCCGTACCCTAACCCTAACCCTAACCCTAACCCTAACCCTAATCTACCCTTGACTGCTTCTGCCTCCAATAGATTTCCTAAGCACTAGTGTTTTAAGGAACAGGTTAAAAAGAGAATCCTAAAGTGATTTCTTGAGAATGGGTGTGTTCCTTATCTTATCCTAGTGTCTAAACTCTTCTCCATGGTTGGACCCCCAAATAATATTCCTTTACGTGCTAAGGGGTATCTAGAGAGTGGGATAGGTTTAATAACTACCCTAACCCTAACGCGTACCCTAACCCTAACCCCTACCCTAACCCTAACGCGTACCCTAATCCTAACCCGTACCCTAAACCGAGCCCTAACCCTAACACTAACCCTAACCCTAACCCTAGCCCATACCCTACGCCGTACCCGAACCCCTCCCCGAACCCGTACCCTAAGCCGTACCCTAACCCTAACCCTAACCCTAACCCTAACCCTAAGCTACCCTAGACTGCTTCTGCCTCCAATAGATTTCCTAAGCAATAGTGTTTTAAGGAACAGGTTAAAAAGAGAATCCTAATGTGATTTCTTGAGAATGGGTGTGTTCCTTTTCTTATCCTAGTGTCTAAACTCTTCTCCATGGCTGGACCCCCAAATCATATTCCTTTAGGTGCTAAGGGGTATCTAGAGAGTGGGATAGGTTTAATAACTACCCTAACCCTAACGCGTACCCTAACCCTAACCCCTACCCTAACCCTAATGCGTACCCTAATCCTAACACGTACCCTAAACCGAGCCCTAACCCTAACACTAACCCTAACCCTAACCCTAGCCCATACCCTACGCCGTACCCGAACCCCTCCCCGAACCCGTACCCTAAGTCGTACCCTAACCCTAACCCTAAACCTAACCCTAACCCTAAGCTACCCTTGACTGCTTCTGCCTCCAATAGATTTCCTAAGCACTAGAGTTTTAAGGAACAGGTTAAAAAGAGAATCCTAATGTGATTTCTTGAGAATGGGTGTGTTCCTTATCTTATCCTAGTGTCTAAATTCTTCTCCATGGCTGTACCACCAAATAATATTCCTTTACGTGCTAAGGGGTATCTAGAGAGTGGGATAGGTTTAATATCTACCCTAACCCTAACGCGTACCCTAACCCTAACCCCTACCCTAACCCTAACGCGTACCCTAATCATAACCCGTACCCTAAACCGAGCCCTAACCCTAACACTAACCCTAAACCTAACCCTAGCCCATACCCTACGCCGTACCCGAGCCCCTCCCCGAACCCGTACCCTAAGCTGTACCCTAACCCTAACCCTAACCCTAACCCTAAGCTACCCTTGACTGCTTCTGCCTCCAATAGATTTCCTAAGCACTAGTGTTTTAAGGAACAGGTTAAAAAGAGAATCCTAATGTGATTTCTTGAGAATGGGTGTGTTCCTTATCTTATCCTAGTGTCTAAACTCTTCTCCATGGCTGGACCCCCAAATCATATTCCTTTACCTTGCTAAGGGGTATCTAGAGAGTGGGATAGGTTTAATAACTACCCTAACCCTAACGCGTACCCTAACCCTAACCCCTACCCTAACCCTAACGCGTACCCTAATCCTAACCCGTACCCTAAACCGAGCCCTAACCCTAACACTAACCCTAAACCTAACCCTAGCCCATACCCTACGCCGTAACCGAACCCCTCCCCGAACCCGTACCCTAAGCCGTACCCTAACCCTAACCCTAACCCTAAGCTACCCTTGACTGCTTCTGCCTCCAATAGATTTCCTAAGCACTAGTGTTTTAAGGAACAGGTTAAAAAGAGAATCCTAATGTGATTTCTTGAGAATGGGTGTGTTCCTTATCTTTTCCTAGTGTCTAAACTCTTCTCCATGGCTGGACCCCCAAATAATATTCCTTTACGTGCTAAGGGGTATCTAGAGAGTGGGATAGGTTTAATAACTACCCTAACCCTAACGCGTACCCTAACCCTAACCTCTACCCTAACCCTAACGCGTACCCTAATCCTAACCCGTACGCTAAACCGAGCCCTAACCCTAACACTAACCCTAACCCTAACCCTAGCCCATACCCTACGCCATACCCGAACACCTCCCCGAACCCGTACCCTAAGCCGTACCCTAACCCTAACCCTAACCCTATCCCTAACCCTAAGCTACCCTTGACTGCTTCTGCCTCCAATAGATTTCCTAAGCAATAGAGTTTTAAGGAACAGGTTAAAAAGAGAATCCTAATGTGATTTCTTGAGAATGGGTGTGTTCCTTATCTTATCCTAGTGTCTGAACTCTTCTCCATGGCTGGACCCCCAAATCATATTCCTTTACGTGCTAAGGGGTATCTAGAGAGTGGGATAGGTTTAATAACTACCCTAACCCTAACGCGTACCCTAACCCTAACCCCTACCCTAACCCTAACGCGTACCCTAATCCTAACCCGTACCCTAAACCGAGCCCTAACCCTAACACTAACCCTAACACTAACCCTAGCCCATACCCTACGCCGTACCCGAACCCCTCCCCGAACCCGTACCCTAAGCCGTACCCTAAAGCTAACCCTAACCCTAACCCTAACCCTAAGCTACCCTTGACTGCTTCTGCCTCCAATAGATTTCCTAAGCACTAGTGTTTTAAGGAACAGGTTAAAAAGAGAATCCTAATGTGATTTCTTGAGAATGGGTGTGTTCCTTATCTTATCCTAGTGTCTAAACTCTTCTCCATGGCTGGACCCCCAAATAATATTCCTTTACGTGCTAAGGGGTATCTAGAGAGTGGGATAGGTTTAATAACTACCCTAACCCTAACGCGTACCCTAACCCTAACCCCTACCCTAACCCTAACGCGTACCCTAATCCTAACCCGTACCCTAAACCGAGCCCTAACCCTAACACTAACCCTAACCCTAACCCTAGCCCATACCCTACGCCGTACCCGAACCCCTCCCCGAACCCCTACCCTAAGCCGTACCCTAACCCTAACCCTAACCCTAACCCTAACCCTAAGCTACCCTAGACTGCTTCTGCCTCCAATAGATTTCCTAAGCAATAGTGTTTTAAGGAACAGGTTAAAAAGAGAATCCTAATGTGATTTCTTGAGAATGGGTGTGTTCCTTATCTTATCCTAGTGTCTAAACTCTTCTCCATGGCTGTACCACCAAATAATATTCCTTTACGTGCTAAGGGGTATCTAGAGAGTGGGATAGGTTTAATAACTACCCTAACCCTAACGCGTACCCTAACCCTAACCCCTACCCTAACCCTAACGCGTACCCTAATCCTAACCCGTACCCTAAACCGAGCCCTAACCCTAACACTAACCCTAAACCTAACCCTAGCCCATACCCTACGCCGTACCCGAGCCCCTCCCCGAACCCGTACCCTAAGCTGTACCCTAACCCTAACCCTAACCCTAACCCTAACCCTAAGCTACCCTTGACTGCTTCTGCCTCCAATAGATTTCCTAAGCACTAGTGTTTTAAGGAACAGGTTAAAAAGAGAATCCTAATGTGATTTCTTGAGAATGGGTGTGTTCCTTATCTTATCCTAGTGTCTAAACTCTTCTCCATGGCTGGACCCCCAAATAATATTCCTTTACGTGCTAAGGGGTATCTAGAGAGTGGGATAGGTTTAATAACTACCCTAACCCTAACGCGTACCCTAAGCCTAACCCCTACCCTAACCCTAACGCGTACCCTAATCCTAACCCGTACCCTAAACCGAGCCCTAACCCTAACACTAACCCTAACCCTAACCCTAGCCCATACCCTACGCCGTACCCGAACCCCTCCCCGAACCCGTACCCTAAGCCGTACCCTAAC